>NC_084970.1:1950000-2080214 GCF_963691925.1 Scomber scombrus | reverse complement strand
TGGGCCGAGAGCAACGCCGCAGGAGCATAATTACCAGTTTGAAAGGGGAAATGGTTGTTGAGGAACATCTGGATGCTGGTCCACATATGGAGGACAGCAGGTGTGGTGGACGAGTTTACAGAGCTGCATAACACAGGTAGTTATGCCTTCTTCTTACAACTTTTCAGCTGTATTACAGGACTGATGGCATGTACAGTAATAACACACACACAGAGCTGCCAGAAAAGATAAATCAGCTGAGGTGACTGACAGTCACTTCTAAAGCCTGACTGGACATGACATTCAGTAGTGTACTTTTATTTAGATTTCCTATGATAAATTCGGTAAATGACTTTCATCATTGATTTATCTGATGATTATATTGTCTTGATTCAATTGGTTCTGTCAATAAAATGTCAAAATGTTGGGAATTTTTGCTGATGAAGTGATTTTCGTCACTTACCTTGTTTATCAAAGGTATTGGAGATTCATTTTTTATCAATTATTTAGTCTTTACTAAAGTAAGAACTGAGCTCTGGGAACACTGTGACATCACTATAAAGAAGTCCAAAAGGTGGAGAGACACGAGCAGTCAGATAATCTGACACATGAACCAAAGCTTCATGTTAGACAAACTTATCTGGGAGTGAAAATGACTGTCACCTGTGACCTGCTGTAAATACTGTATTTGTGGAAACTTGTAATTGGGGATTGCTAGAGACATTCTGTGTCCTCGCTTCCAGTTTTACCCCCACCAAACTAAGAAGCTAATCTAGCTAAACAAATGTATTGTGGACAACATGTCTGATCATGTGACTGCTGGTTTTTCTCACTACACTGAACCTAGTTTTGGTCCAATTGAGACCAATTATTTTGAGTAAAATGGTGAGAGAGCTATGGTTATTATTTGTCAGGGACACACAGGAGCTGTAAATGAGCCATATCTGACCTTTGACCTCCTTTTAAAGATTTTTGAAAATTATTAAAGAACACACATTCATTTTTTTTCATATTTGCTTTCCTGTTGATACTCTCATATCTGTACAGTAGGTCAAATATGAAGCTACAGCCAGTAGCCTGTTAGCTTAATTTAGCATAAAGACTGGGAACAAAGGGAAACTCCTAATCTGGCTCTGTCAGAAGGTGAGAAAATCCACCTACCTGCACCTCTAAAGCTCATTACTGAACATGGTACATTCTGATTGTATAATTCATACATACTTTTTTTTATCAGGGGTTTTGTGACTGGATTTCTTGGCCAGGAGCAGCATCCAGACAACCAATGTAAACTCCAAAAAGTTAGTAGTCCTCACCTAGAAATAAGCACCCACCAACCATCTAAAAAATAGTGAAATGTGGTTTTTTGTTATCAATCTTTTCATCTAACTCTTATCAAGGTAGCAAATAAGTGTATGTCCCCAAATGATTGAAATATCTGCTACTGATTACCATCAAACTATTCACTGAAACTGAGTTATATTCATTGTAAATCACATCATTTATCACCAACACCAACAAAAGCAAAATGCAAATGCATTGCCATTTTCCATTATCCTCCTCTCTCTTTGTGGATAATAAACTATTAATGCTTATGGGTACTCGTTCACACACACACACACACACACACACACACACACACACACACACACACACACACACACACACACACACACACACACACACACACACACACACACACACACACACACACACACACACACACACACACACACACAGAGTACAGAGTATACTTACTGTTGTACTGTAGTATCACAGTCTAATTGGAACCCATGCTGACCTCTATGTCTGTTCAAGTCAGTCATGTCCATGTGTGTATGCGTGTGCGTAAAAGTGTGTATATATGCGTGTGCATATGCGTCTGTGTGTGTCTGACCTGGCCTACTTTAGAGTGAAGAGGCACCTGAGGATTGCCTCCACAGGTTTGCTGCCTGTCTGAAAAGCTTTAATCCTGCTGAGCCCAGCAGGAGGTGCAGAGACAGATAGATGGACAGATAGATATGAGCTCCAGGAATCACTGATGTAATATTTATAGACTCCGTCACATCTTCACAGAAATTCTCTGCTGGTAACATGCAGAGGAAATATTGCAAAGCATAAAATATTGTTCCAAGATGAGATATTCACCTAATGACATTAACCGACAACCCATGAAAAATGCTGCTAACACGGCATTAATATTAAAAAGGAAATCTCTCCCAGTCCCAGATCACAAAAAAAGCATACTTTCCCTCACTCCCATGGTGATGAGTATCCATACAGATGATTTTATTTGCATAATTTTTTTAGATATTCAAGACTAGTACTGGCACCCCAATACAATAGAGATTAATGGATTGGGAAAGAAGTCCTTTGAAAACTCAATAGTAACTTTTTTTCAGTGTTGCAGCAACTCAGGTTAACTGAACAAATGACAGAATAAGTTGTCTGTTGTTTTACTCTCAGGCACCATGTCACAATTATATTCACAATAATTAATTCAATACAGTCTACACATTTCCTCCTGGAGAACTTTTCAGGCTCACAGATCTTGTCTTGCTTTTATCCCTCTGTTCTGTTTCAGTTTGAGTTTTTGTTCATATCACATGATCATGATCAACAGCTGTTCATTGAATCCAGGAACTGTAGGTAATAAGATGTCCATTCTTTGAGCATGTTGAGGTTCAAATGTCATTCTTGAACTTGGAAAAAAGACAGTTGACAAAACACCTCAAAAGTCAATTGAGTAGCTGTTCTGGAGCATTGCATAGTGCTGCTAGAGCTCGTGAGAGAAACAAAGAACCAGGTCTATGGAAACAAGAAAGAAAGAAGCAACTTGGCTGAAAAAAACCCCAAACAGGTGACCTCACCTACCACAATGCGTGTGATAAATGATATGAGATACAGCAATGATTTGGGATTTAGGCCTTCAAATGTCAAAATAAACGGGGGAAACTTTGAGTGCAGTTCTCATGGAGTGTCTATTTAGAATGAAAGCAGACTGGTGGAGGTGTAGAGTTGGTTTCTTACAGCTTTACAGAACACTTGTATAAACTCCGGTTTAACACCACAGTCATCCAATCAGAACATGGCAGCAGAGACAGCACACAAAAAGGAGCTTTTATGCAACACCGGTCGGATCGACCTCTGACCCGACTAGGTGTACAAGCCAGTGTGCATGCATCCGTGTGTTTTCTTGTTTGTTTGTGTGTGTGCTGTAGCTGTCTCCGCCACAGACAGTGCACATAAATCACAGCCAGATATTGAGCATTTACCTAATGCGGGAGCGTGGTGAAGTCAGGTTTTCCTATCCAGGATTTTATGTGGGTCAGTGAGATCACGGTGTCGAAGGATTACACACAGACATAGAGTTCACACACACTCATGCTTGGGTGAACCTGACACCTTTACTCTTTATCTGCTAGTAAGATGGCAGCTTGCCTGTGGAATACATACAGACTCATGGAGTTGAAGTGTGTACGTGTGTGTGTGTGTGTGTGTGTGTGTGTGTGTGTGTGTGTGTGTGTGTGTGTGTGTGTGTGTGTGTGTGTGTGTGTGTGTGTGGTATCTGGTTGGTGTCATTGTTGTGCAATCTAACAGCTATCACAGGAAACTGCTGCTGCTCTTAATCTCAGCTTTAATATTACATTTTCATTATACCTTTTTACACGATAAAAATAAACATCAGGGGCCAAAGGTTTATTTGTGCACACAAAGGCAGACAGATAGATACACACTCTTTTCATCATATTTTTAAATCCATGCATTTCCCAGCTCCTAGTGTATATCCAGGTCTGGTACGCTGTGACAGAAGGACAAGCAAGGGAAGCCCACATGTGCGTTTGGCCAACTGAATCCTCCTAATACTCCTGGGAGATCCTGAGTCAAGTCAGTTTCATTTATATAGAGCCAAATCACAAAGGAAGTTATCTGAGGGCATTTTTCACATAGAGCAGGTCTACACTTTATTCTTTAATTTAAAGAGACCCAACATTCCCACATGAGCAGCACTTGGCGACAGCAGCAAGGAAAAAGTCCCTTTAAAGGGAAGAAGCCTCAAACAGAACCGGGCTCGAGGTGGACGACCATCTGCCTTGACTGAATGATACATTGAAAGATAAGCACAAAAGATCTACACTTAGAGGTTTTAAAAACAGCCTTACTTAGTCTGGTAACCGGTGACCAAGTTCATACTATGCAAGAATACATCAAATATAGTATGCATTAGGTGGGCTATAAATCAACAAATATGCCTCGGACCTACTGCAGTCAGATGCACAATCAAACCTAATCAATGGACACATCTATCTTATAATGTAGACACATTGTAGAGAGAGAGAGAGAGAGAGAGAGAGAGACACAGAGAGAGAGAGAGAGAGAGAGAGAGAGAGAGAGAAGCTCAACAACAACAGTAACAACAGTAACAACAGAAATATAACTCTGCTCCATGATCCTTTTGGATTCACCTCTGTCCATCAAGCTATGTCTTCAGAAAAAGATGATCTGACATTGGAACTCACTTGATACAGTGACTGGTAAGATGAACTTCTCTGTCTAGCTCTGATTTTTCTTCTTCTTTTTTTTAACTTTCTTTTTAATTTTTAATTTTCATAATATTCATAATATCAGTGAATGCTAATGCTGAATCTTAATTTACTCCAATACATGTTATTGCTGGCCAGTCACTACCAACATAAATACTAAGGGGGGACCACTCTTTGACTAAATCCTCCAGGGTTGCTTGCAGCACATGAGATAACCGTTAAAAAGGAAGGATTGATAGTAGTTTATCGTACCACATTGATATCGTAGGAGGATGTACCTGTAGGGTCGAAAGGCGTGCAGCATACAACATGATATTTAACCATTTTACAGTTTGACCAGGCAGGGGCACGGAGCTGATACCAAAAATACACTGTTTAGGATCCATTTTTATTTTAATGCCCAAGAAGTTCATCTATCTCTGTTTGAACAGTAACCCAGAATATTTGAATCAATGGGAATGACCATATTAAATGAAAATAAGTGCCTAGTTGTTTTTGACACCTCCTACATGCTGCAGAACATAAGTCATCATATTAACTACGTATTTCAGGAGTCACATGCAGTTTATTAATGATCTTATATTGTGTTTCATGTGATTTGTCTGATCTAGTGATTTTTTTGGCATTATACAAAACTTTGCACCAGGTCTGGTCATCTAGGTGTCTAGGTCTTTTCCCAGCTATTTTTGTTATTTATTGTAGTGTTATCATTCATAAGCAACTGATCATATATATACGTCATCACTTTCTTATTAATTCTT
The DNA here is from genome assembly GCF_963691925.1 of Scomber scombrus. NCBI lineage: Eukaryota > Metazoa > Chordata > Actinopteri > Scombriformes > Scombridae > Scomber > Scomber scombrus. The sequence continues at coordinate 2,074,933 of NC_084970.1, read as the reverse complement.
GCTGCCTTTGTGATAAGACTATCAAAAATATTCAGCTTCCTGACACTTTTGTAATATGGAGTTGAGTTTAAATAACTCCTAATTTATAAATAACGATAAAAGTGTATCCGAGAGAGATTAAACTCTTCTTCTTCTTCTGCTGCTGAAAAGACTTCAGTGCATCACCCAAATACATATGATACATTTTTGTGATACAAGCAGCCTTCCAATCTCTAAACCCTATATCTACACTAGTATATTCAAAGTCAGGGTTATTAGCAATGGGTGATAAAAATGAATATTGAATAAGTACAAAGTATTTACGTATGCTATTCAAAGACTTGCATATATTTGTAACTATAAAATTATCCTTCATCTTGATTTGTAACTTCCTGGAAGGTCTGACATTGACACATTATCGAGACCTATACTTTCGAGATCTGAAAAGGAAAACTGACTATCTTTTACCCAGTCTGTGACAAATCTCAGTTGTGAGGCCCAATGATAATAAATCAAATTAGGTAAGGCTAACCCACCCTTTCTTATGGGTGATTGGAGCTTTTGTAACTTCAACCTAGGGCGCTTATTTTTCCAGACAAATCTACGAATTGCACTTTGTATTAATTTAAACAATTTTAATGGAATACTGGTAGGTAACATCTGAATTGGATACAATAAGCGTGGCAAAACATTCATTTTAATAATTGCAATCTGGCCTAGTAAAGACACTGATAAGTTCTGCGCCCCCCCCAAACATTTTTGTCACCAGCCGCCACTGATTGTAAGTCACCTTAAAAGGCAGGTATTCAGCAACACCCCTATTGCTGCTTTCCCCTAGAGGAAAGGCCATGGACTTATCATAATTGATCCTATATCCAGAACAAGTACTAAATTCATCAATTATCTTAATTAAAGCTGGTATAGATTTAGATGGATCCTTCATAGATAAAAGAACATCATCTGCGTATAATGCAATTTTATGTGTTCTAACATTTGTTTGAATGCCCTTCACCTGGTCTGTCTAGCTCTGATTTTTCAAGTAAGATGATGAATGTCTTTCATGAGAGACTGTCTGAAAATCTCCACATTTAAACAATAGCACATAACCCTCTATTTGTGTATTTGTGTGATGTAGGATTTGTGCAATTTGCTTTTATTTCTGTGTTTCTATTAGCAATATATTATAATTCATGATCATTTCATTCTTTATTTTATTTAGATTTATATACTAGAATTGTTTATATTTTTAGTACTTCTTTTTGGTATTTGGAATTGTTATGATTATATATAATTTTAGCATTCATGGTTATATAATATACTATTTGAGGGGGTGGGGGGCAAAAGGGGGATTCTCACAGCGCACCGTACAAGTTAGAACAGCCACTGGTTGGACAGCAGCACATCATACCAGCCTGTAGAAAGTAGATGGTCTTACCTGACATTTCATGTAGCACAACATAATTAGCTCTTGTCTTTCTCACACAGAAAGAAACAAAGGAAGAAAGATTAGATCAGAGGAGTTTAATGAGCTGCTATTGCCCTCTCACCACTGACATTTCACACCGGTGCTACACATTGGAAGTATATTTCTGACCATGATGTCTGCTCCACGGGCTTATAAAGGCACAGTGCAATCAAAGTTAGCAGGTTTCTGACGTCTTGGTATTTACGTGACATTTACTGGCTGATTTATCACATAAACCCTCCATTTTCTGTTGTTTCACTCAACCACATTGTCTATCATTGGGTTTTTTTTTAGTTTTTTCTCCTCTGTCTTTGCTCTCTATCTATCATCCCTGTCCGTTACCCTCTTACCTTTCTCTACAACATTCTCTTCTAGTTGTAAATGAAATATATCAGCAGGTTAAGTTTTCCATAATGAAACAAAGAATTGTCCAAATAATATTCTACATCAGAAAGTAAAACATAACATACCTTCTCATTGCTTATGTGGTATATTGGGTTTGTGTTGTGCCTTAAGAAAACTCATCCAAACACCTTCACTGATAATATCTGAATAGGTTGCAGGTTGGATGTATAGGTGGAACACTGCTGGTTCTATCAGTGATCAGGAATATAAATTGATGTAATGTTAAAGACTTTTAGACATCCTGAAAGACAAAGAGAAGAGTGAGAGGAAAGACAGAACAAGAGAGATGTAGGAAAGAGAGAGTGAGAAAGAGAAAAAGAAAGTAGACGTGTTGTTGAGGAAAAGAGATAGCATTATTTGGTATTTTATAGTCAAATATAATATATTGTGATAATATACTATGTATATACTGTATATACTATATATATATATAACTGTAATAATAGTGTTATAATGTACAAGATTAAATAAAGCACTGTTATAATAAGGTTAAATAAAGTACTAAAAGTATATTCTATATATTATCCACACATCCATGCAAACATGCTCACATTTACTAATTAGCACTAAACACAAAGTACAGCACAGGCTGATGGGAGAAGTTCTGGGTGAGACGATCCATGAAAAGTCAGAGAACTGTGAGGCTAACACACACACGTCCTCACTGCATTTCACTGCTATCCATCCAGTACTTAGTTAAATGCAAATCAAATGGTGGCCCAGCCGACAGAAAAGTGAAAGTGGAATTTAGAGTTGATGGTTAGAGACAACACGGACTTGTGAGGACACGTAAGAGCGTTGGTTCTCTTCGCACAGGTCTTGTGATTGTGATTGATTCAGTTACCACGGAAGCTGGCGGAAACTCATTTCCACTTCCTCAATATTCTTAAATGCTTTTTTTTTCTTATTCTCAACTGCAAGACACACATGTCATCTTCCCATTAACAACACACACAATACACATTCTGGCTCTGTTAAAATTGCATTCCGCCCTATTCCACATAATACGAAGAGCGGGTTCACAATTATGGTCTCTCCGGTATGCACGGCAAAGTTATTGTTATTGTGATATGTGAGTGATAAATTGACTGTCAATGTCATTTTTTCATGTTGCTGTTGTGTTTAAAGTCTTGGCTGCTCTCATGTCGTCTCTGGGTTGTGACTGTCAGGACTGATTGGTGAGGACCAGCTCTCTCTGAAGAGAAGTAGCACTTTTCCGACATAAAGGCCCGAGCGCTCTCGTAGCTTGTTATTATAGCGGCCCCCCTATGATTTAAACACGACGACCACACGCTTACTTTGTGTGTGTTTGTAACGGAGAGAAAGAGAGAGCAAATGTATCGCGTCAGGAATAGAAAAGACGAGGCGTGAAGGAAGTGGGTTTTATCTTTAAAATGCCATAAATAGACACAAACAAGCTGTGGCAGTTCACTCAAGCAGCTGTTGATGTAAATATAAGCGATTTCTGCAGACTGCCTCCGCGTGTGTGTTTGTGTGTGTGTGTGTGTTGCTGATCAATGAAGCACTTGAGTAAAGCCTTCACACCTCCTCACAGTGCAGAGGTAGGACGTGTGACAGCTGACAGAAGGAATCAGAGCACACAGCAGGGCACAGAAAAAACAGCTTGTACAACATAAATATACTGGTTAGTTGCTCCGGGGCTTATTGAAGCACAGCCAAACATCTCAGCACATTCTGCTTTTACACGCCACTTCACAAGAGATTATAGTTGTGTCTGTTCATGTGCTTTTTCATTCTTTTAATTCTCTAACTGTCTGTCCACAAGGTGTTTTTTTACAGCTGCTCAGTTGAGGGGTTGTGAGACAGATATCAATGTGAGTACCGGAGGGTGAAAAGACAAATCCATCATGATAGTCTGGACTGTGGGTACGCAGGCACAGTCTGGAAGCACACCTGTTGCATGTTAGGTGTGTTTAGCACTCTCATCTCTGTTAAATGATTCCTGCACTCTATCATTAAAGGTTCAGTTCATGCAAAGATAAAAACAAACACGTATGATTTTATTTGTACCTAGTAGATCATCCAGAGAAATGTGTGGATGATTCAAATGCATCCTTCAACTAATTCAGTTCACCTCTCTGTTATCCAGCAACAGCAGAAAGAAAATCAGGGATGCAGCCTTTGTCAATTTCTTCCCAAAACTATGGAACAAACTACTGATAAATATCAGGGAAGCCAGTTCGCTAAATATTTTTAAGAGAAAGCTAAAAAGCTATCTCTTCACTTTAGCTTTTAATTCACTCTCATCAGTTACTGCTGCACTTCTATTAATATGTTGTATTTTACTTGATTTTTATTCTACTTTTTAGCTACTTTCACAATTTTTATTGTTATTTTTATTCTTATATTACATCTTATATTACAAGAATGTTCTTATTTCTTCCCTCTTTTTTATAACATTGCTTTATGCTCAAATATAACTGCACTGTGCTATACAAATAATGTTATTATTATTATTATTATTATTATTATTATTATTAGTTGTAGTAGTAGTACTATTATTATTATATTATTATTATATTATTATTATTTATATTAGTAGTAGTAGTATTGTTATTATTATTATTATTATTAGTTGTAGTATTGGTACTATTATTATTATTATTATTAGTAGTAGTAGTAGTAGTAGTAGTAGTAGTAGTAGTAGAAGTAGTAGTGTTATTATCATTATCATTATTATTATTATTATTATTATTATTATTATTATTATTATCATTATTATTATTATTATTATTATTATTATTATTATCATTATCATTATTATTATTATTAGTAGTAGTAGTAGTATTATTATCATTATTATTATCATTATTATTATTATTATTATCATTATTATTATTATTATCATTATTATTATTAGTAATAGTAGTAGTAGTGTTATTATCATTAGTATTATTATTATTATTATTATTCTCTCATTATTATTATTATTATCATTATTTATTATTATTATTAGTAGTAGTAGTGTTATTATCATTAGTATTATTATTATTATTATTATTATCATTATTATTATTATTATCATTATTATTATTAGTAATAGTAGTAGTAGTGTTATTATCATTAGTATTATTATTATTAGTAGTAGTAGTAGTAGTGTTATTATCATTAGTATTATTATTATAAGTAGTAGTAGTAGTGTTATTATTATTATTATTATTATTAGTAGTAGTAGTAGTGTTATTATTATTATTATTATTATTGAGGTTCCCAATGTGTCAGCATGTGGGTCATTTGACTGGTTGCAGATGTATGTGTGAACATGCAGGCATCTTGTAATGTTTCAGTTATATTTTGACACATTGTCCTATATATCCTAATAACTTGTGTTTCTCATAGAATATCTTGGGACACTTTTTTCTCCAGGGGTCTCCTAACAGTCGTCCACTGATACACTAACTGGCATCACTTAGCTGGATCTCCCATCCGGGTGTCCTGGGTGCCAGTGGGCCCTTATATATGATAATAAAGAATAGAATATGACCACTGACAGCCAGGACACACACATGATAGACACAAGGCAAACAGAAGAAACCCATAAAGTGTGTGTTAGATCTTGTTAAGGCAGCCAGCTGAAGGCCACTGCTACACTCACATATTCATCTAACTGCATCATATATCCAACACACACTTTTGATCATTGAAATGTATTCTCTGCTCACTCTTTTTGCTGCTGCTTACTGATAGTACAGCAGCTGTTCATATAATGTTTTTTAAAAGCCTATCATCCACCTGGAGGCTGTGAGTGAGGGGGGAAGGGGGGGGGGGGGGGGGGGGGGGGTGTTGTCACCACTGCCTGCCCCCTGCTGTGCTGAGCTCGGAGTTTCCTCATGGGTTGTGAAGTACGACTTAAATATAACGTCGACATTTGCAGCCCTGTCTTTCCTTTTTACTTCAAATGGTCACATGTTGTACATTGCAGCTAAAATTGATGCCTCTCAGGGAGTGTGTGACATACGTGTACAGTGCACACTTTGTTCTCACATGACACTGCCGCGCTGTCATTTTTGGAGATAAATTGGTATTGAACGTAAACTGACTTTTTTTTTGGATCATTGTATGACTAGTCTCTCTCTCTCTCCTTCTTCTTGCCAATGAAAAAAAACAACAGCAGCTTATTTCTATTTGTTGTGCTTCTTGTGTTGTTTGGATTTGCCAGGTGGTTCTAAATGCATTGTACATGTAAAATTGCTGAGTATGCTTTCTCCATTTATCCCCCCCCCCCCCCCGCCTATTTTCCTTTGTTTTCTTCAGCCAGTGCTGATCCACACTGTCACCATGCACATCACATGATATTCATTGGTAGAGGGACATCTGACATTATGCTGCAGTTTGCTGTTTCATGTTTTTCTGTCCGTTAGCTCTGTGTGTCTTCTGCTCTGAGGACAGACTTTCCCAGTGTGTTCCAGCATTACTCTGATCTTCTCAGACTCACAGTGAGTGTTTTTTTTTTACAACCTCCGCTGTGATTTTCCAACAGTTTTTGTTTTCGACTCTCGCTTTAGCTCTCTGAGTGTGTTTATGAGAGTGAGAGTCATTAATGTGACGCCTCTGAGGCAGATGTGAAACTTACAGCAGAGGAATCAATTATAAGGAACTCAGAGATGTGAACTGGCTGTCAGCATGTGCTCTGCCTCTGAGGATTTCTACGCCTATGTGAGGACATATCAGTTTAGGAAGTCAGGACTGATCTGATATTTAATGCTATTCAACATCCCAACTGATCACATCGCTACTTGATGACATTTAGTTCACATTTTCATTCATTACAGAAGTGAGTTAGTCTTCTGACTCATCTCCTCTGATTCTGACCTGAGGAGCTTGTAGACATGTCATGTGTCTTTTTTTGAAACATGTCACCAACAACCTGCTTCAGAAGTTCATCTCCCCACTAGAGCCATCTGTGCAGGCACCCTGAACCATGATCCTGGCCTGACCCCTTGACCCCTGACACCATGTAGAAAGTCGCTCGTGCGGCGACAAGGAACTGACCTCTCATCGGCCCCCTGAATACTGCCGGTTGTGTTCCTTTGAACACATTTAGTCAGAAGCAGTGCTGGACATATGACTACGTGTGTTTCTTGGCCTGTTGGACTTTTTTATAGAGAAATTGTTGCAGTTACTTTGGTGAGTACATTGTTATTGGTACTAATAGTATTATTAATAATAATGGCATATAGGCAGTCTATTAACAGTTCAGAAATGATCTAAAACAGTCTATAATGTAGTTGTACATAGGCAGATAGGGAGGGGGGGCAGCAAAGCTCACTATGAAGTATCGCCAAATAAAATATCTCAAATATCTCAAATAAAAAATGTATTTGTTATAAGCGTCTGTAGGTACTCATAAGATAATGAATGATAATATGGTAAAGCACAGTTAAAATAATGAATATGTCTTCATAAAGATAAGACAAATCTTTATGAAGACATAAAGATTTATGAGATAAGATAATATATACTTTGTTAGTCCCACCACAGGGAAAGTTTCAGTGTTGGAGCAGCAAAGTGAAGAGCAAATAATAGAAAGATTGCATCAATAAAAATAAATAAATACGTTATGAGTTAGTAAACAAGCAATATGAACTGTAGGAGAAAATAACAAATATAAAAATGATGAACATTTAAACAGAGGAAAAATAAAAATAGGAACAGTATAAACAAGAGGGAATATTAGTTTTGCACAATCAAAATGATAATATACCTGAGTAACATATTGATATTGCACAGTTGAAATGAAAAATATATTATGGTCATATGTGTATGTTGGTCTGATGAGTCGTGTTTTGCTTTCTAAAAATAAAAGAAAGAAAGAAAGAAAGAAAGAAAGAAAGAAAGAAAGAAAGAAAGAAAGAAAGAAAGAAAGAAAGAAAGAAAGAAAGAAAGGTCAGGGGTGTGTGTCGTCTGACAGCTGCAGGGAGGAAGGACCTGTGATGTCACTCCTTCACACACTTTGGGTGAAGGAATAGGGAGACTTAGTTTTTTAGTGTTACCATAAAGATTCAGATATAAGCTGTAATGAACCAACATTGTCCCCACAATGGTTGAACTGTTCCACCCAAGCAAGAGTACATATTTGGGGTAAGAGCTGATATTTCTAATGCTTTCAGACATGTTTGATGTGGAAGTGAAAATGTGCGTGCGTGTGTGTGTGTGTGTGACTGCACCATGTCCATGTACAAGCTGCCTCCATCCTGTTGCTGTGTGAGTCAGTGGCCCTCATCAGCGTCTAGCATGCAGGAGGAGGTGGCATTTAAATGGTCACGACTAACCATTCATTCAGCTCAGCATGTTCACTGGCTGCAGGCTTTTTTCTCTTCTATCACACCAACTGAATCACTTAATGAGGGTTCACAGGAAGATGGAGATGCAAAAAGGAGAATGACTAAGGCTTCAAAAGAGAGAGGTGAGGAATCTATCCTGCCTGTCTCTGAGCCTCTCCAATTCTACTGTGATGGCTTCATTGTCTGTGATTAAGGGAACATTTGAGAATGATGAACCCATCAGTGCAGCTTCTCTCCTCTCTTGCCCCTCTCTCAGGGATTATAGGAGATAGACTGACAGAATGCGGCCAGACTTGGCAAAGTTCTCCTCATCTGTGTGTGGTGTGAGGATTGACTGTCATCAGTATTTCACTGCTGCTGATTTACCTGCTCTCAGTTCTGATCCCAAACATTCTTAATGTTAATGTTAATGAGCATCTGAATCATGTTCTGACAGATTCACACTCTATCCACTATTCACTCTTCAGCTGTAAAATGGTTGAAATTGCTTTATTAATTGAATTCAGGCTTGAAGAAAGCACTGTAAGTTCTATTTAAAGGATAAGACTATTAGATCATCAGTAACCTGGATATTAATATAACAATACAAGGTTTTGTTTTATATCATATCCTAATTATATTTTTTGTCATTAAAGTTGTATTTATTAATGTTGATATACTTGAACAGACAGCATCATTACAATCTTTTCATTATATATCACAGGAATATGTTGAATGCACAAATTATAACCACATAAAAAAGACAGAGAGAAAGAGAAAAGAAGAAAAAAGGAAAAAAGTACATATACACGCATACACACTACATACACATATATACACATGATGCTAGATACACTGAAAATGTATGAATGTGATGTAAAATGTACAGACACACAACTCTACAGCTGTGAGGCTGAATGTAGTAAAATGCAAATGCATCTGCAAATTAGCATTTAATCCAAAGTACAGCTGAGGCTGATGGGAATGTCATTAGTTAGCAGGTATTTGGTCGTGTTTGACAAATTAAAATTGTGATCTGATCGTAGCAGTGCAGAAAAGCTCAGTGGATCATCACAGCTATCATAACTCATTCTGAGGAAAACAGAAAAGTCCATTTAGATGGAGACATTTCAGTGTGAGCCATACATGTCTGTTCATCCTGCCGCTAGATGAAAAGTCAATGGATTCATTCTCAGGGGAGCATTAACAGCACCAAATTCCATGGTAGTAGATATTTAATTCTGGATATTGCTATTGCATGACTATTCCCTCCAGGTGGCATGGAGATAGAGATGGGAAAGTAGCATGGATAAAAACCCAGTTTAAACATGCACAGCATTTTATTTCTTTTGGGATCATTAGACACTAAACAAGTGTTGCAGGCTGCTGTGTGTGTGTCTGTGTGAAAGCATCACAGACGATCTCCAGCTGAAACACTCTCTGACATTTCAGATGGAAATTAAGAACAAATCGCTCCTCAAACTCGCTCTTCTCTCATTTTTTTTTTCGACACCGCTACAGAAGTAAATTGCTGTTAAAATACTGTCTCGAAATAGCGCACTTTAACGTAGCTGCAGTCTGAGTGAAAAAGCCTTTTGATGGGCAGAAAGTGCAGCGCGGTGAGCGGCAAACATGGTGACCTCCAGATGGTTTTAAGACATTGGGCCATTACATCGGTACTCCTCTCTTAGACTGCTCCAGCACTTTAGCATCCATTTGTGTGCTTCTTTATCTCTTTCTCTCTCTCTCTCTCTCTCTCTCTCTCTCTCTCTACGGTAGGTGTAGACCTGCTCTATGTGAAAAATGCCTGGAGATAACTTTTGTTGTGATTTGCCTCCATATATAAATAACACTGAATCGAATTGAAATTGAAATTGAATAACACAGAAGTGATGGGATAATAGATTCATCTGGTGACTGTTACCAGCTTATTTCAGGTACAAATGACAGTAAAGGGATAATAATGTAAAAACCTTGTTAAGCCTTTGCTGTTACTAAGGAATAGAATAAAGTGGGTTAATACTTTGATGCATATGTGGAAAAAAAATAGCCTGGTCAATCAATTGATAAATGACTAAATCAGATCTGTCTTTTGATATCTTTTCACCTGTTTTTGCTAATGCATCATTTATAAATGGTTCCTGTTCAATGAGGAAATAATGTGAGGAATATTTCCTTGTATCTCTGCAGGAATCTCATTAGTATGTAAAGCTATTGTGATCAGGTTTCAGATATTTAAAATTATCTCAATCCCAATGCCCTCCTCCTCTCATGTCTGATATATGTATGTTTAAACATGTTTTTGACTGAGCATGTGATAGTAATGTTAAGGACATGTGTGTATGTGTGGTATGTTTGTACTCCAGCACGTGCGCTCAGCGGGGTCAGATTATGGGTTTTTCTGTGGCCTTCTCATGTTTCCTCACCACTCTTCCCGGGGGGGGGGGGGGTTCTCGGTCTCAAACACTCTTTATGAAACAACCCCCTAAGTTCCCGGTGTCTTCAGAGTAACACGATACCAAACATAGCAAAACCAAGCAGCACTGAATGACCACGAGACACTTTCTCATGTCTTGGAGGAGGTTGATTGGCACACATTACAAAAAAAAAAAACCCTTCACCTTGTGTCTCTTTCTATTCCTTCTATGGAGAAATGGTAACCAGGCTACAGGTCCATGTGACTGGAGTCTTTAGTAACCATGACAAATCAAGGTACATGTGTAGAGTTATGTGAGATCTTCAAGTCTTTGGTTTTTAGATGATAGACTGGAGAACATTCAGAAGGCAGGGTCAAGTTAAAACAACAGCCCAGAGGGTTCAGAGTTCTGCGGTTAGATGCTGCTTCCAGTCTTTGTGCTGAGCTAAAATAAACACGTCTCTGTACGGAACACACAGAGATCAAACAGATTGCTCATCTGATTCTGGGTGGGATGGAAAACTAGAGGCCTTTCTAAAATGACAGACTGTTCCTTTAAGTTTCCCCTTGTGGGAACCCTAACTTCTGATGCCTCACCTGAACTAAAACTTTAAATAAAGCGGATGGAACTGATGATCGGCTATAACTTCACAACAATGTGTGGTCAGATTGTCAACCCTAACCCTTCTTTGAACTCAACTCATGCGTTCTGTGTTCTCCTCAGAGTCCAGCACACATATGTCAGACAGATACCGCTGGAGTCTGCAGCAATGTCTCAGATAGTCTAAAATGCACATTTCAATTACACACATAGATGCTCTTTATAATCTCAGATCTGCCCTTATAATCATCATGATTCGACATCTGTGCAGACTCTTCTAGGACATTAAGCGGCCCTGAGGCATAATATTACTTCTGGGCCAAAGCCCAGAGAGAAAAGCATCCAGTGTTTCTCTGCTGAAACAATACCTGAATCACCAAAAACATGATGGGAGCCCAGTCTCATGAAAAAAAATGAAAAACAATCCTGACACAATCTGTTAAAATATCTTTTCCGATTTGCTTAATTTATTCTGAAAATAACAATATACACCATGCGAAGCTAAGACGTAGTGACTCCTTTGAGTAAAAGCTATGAAAAGAAGTAAAAACAGCTGATGGTTCAAAGGATAAAAGAAGTACGGCATGGTTAGAATTTGAAGTTACATGTTGTTTGGGTTTCTATGCATTGTTCAATTAGTTGTGCAATTTTGTTGATGCCTGACATGAAGTTACTGGATTGCTGCTCACACCCATCCACAAAAGGACTGTGCAACTATTTCGGCTGAACTCGTGCAAATGAGACCAAACATTCACAAAGGGTGAAATTCACTGCAAACTGTGCTGGCAATCAAATAGCATCATGATGTGCCTGTTCTAGTTGCAGGTATGTAAAGTAGATAATGTTCACACATTTGGCATAAATTGGTCCCTTTCTATACAAATAAGGCAGATTGCCCTTAGCCTTAGATCCTGACTGATCTGGTGTTCATGAAGTTACCTGCTGGTCCGCGTGTGTAAATACGCACAGCTGTGAGCAACAAGCACGATATCAGTACCGATGTTTCTGTGACATACAGGAGACATTTAGTTTATCATTATAATAAGATTCAGACATTAATCTAACATGTTTGCCTGAGTCACATTAATAACTGTATTCTGACATTTTATATTTCAGTAGATTATGTTATAGATGTGAAATAGAGGTAAAATACATGAAAGTTTCTCTCTGTGTATATGTGTGTGTGTGTGTGTGTTTGTGTGTGTGTGTGTGTGTGTGTGTGTGTGTGTGTGTGTGTGTGTGCGCGCACCTCTGTTAATTAAAGACACAATTTGAGGCTTTTGTGCTCTCTGCAGTTTTCATTATGGATCAATCTGTGAGCTGAAATGTGGAGAAAAGCCTGAAACACTGGAAACTGCAAAAGAAGGACAAATTGCACTCAGCAGTAACATTTCATTGCTGTGTTTGTGCCGGCATCATTAGTGCAGAATCTCTTGTGGATAAGAACTTAAAACGAGGCAGATTGGTACAAAACCTGCACAATTCATGGTGCCGTTACCAGGCACAATCAGGCACTTTGTGAATATGGCCCAATGTGTTTAACTACTTAGATTGTATTGACATTGCTTTGGATATCATCCTCCTAGCTTAGCTGAACGTTGTGCTTACCACCCTGTTATACAGAAAGTGAACACTGAGTGAACATTCTTTCCTAAAGTCCAGTGAGGCCAAAGAAAGTCAAACCTTCATCGTCATCTTCATCAACAACAACAACAGTATTAAATCTTTCTCTACTTTATTTAGACTGCATAAATCTTCTGTTTGAGCTCTCAGTGGTCCAGACAGGACGCATGTCACTGAGTGCAAAAACAGCAACCAGGTCATTGTGCAGGTTGAAGCTGAAGGTAACTCTGCACTGCAGATACTGACAGGCATCACAGCTTGTGCTGTTTCCTTTGGTTTAGATCTCCTGACTGACTGTGACACGGCACAAAGATAAGCTGACCCCTTAGTCTTTTTCCATACGGCACATCATCAGGTTTGACAAACAACGGGAGAAAAGGAAAAGGGTTGAAAGTAGAAAAATGTATGAAAATCAAGCTCCATTGTGAGTGATCAAAAACAAAGACGGTGAAGGAATGCAGATGTTTGGGTAAAGTTACACTGAGGTGAATGTGAGAAGTGTTAGGTTGCTTTTTTTACATAAAGCTTGCTTAAATCGTCAAGTCACTTTCTACACTGTGATGACATTGCAATGCTGCTATCTGGATGATTTGGATTGTTTGTCTGTCTGGTGTTTTTTTAATGTGTCTCTATGTTGTACAGTGGGGGTAAGTCTAAGTCTTTGTCTAAGTCACTAGTGAGTGATGTTTGGGTGCAATAGTCATTTTGGGCCCGGTTGTACTTGATGGCAAAATACCCAACTTCATATTAGATAAATCAATCACCAATCAACCTTACTTCTGTGCATTGATAAGACCACTGCAACAAGTAAGAGGCAGTATCCTAATGTAACCATTAAAAACACATCATCAAAAATAAATACACTAACAGTTCAACCACCATTACTGACATTTAAAACTGCTTTATTACCAAACACACATTATGAATAACAGCCATGAGGATGTTCCACCACCTGGTAGCCACAAACTGTTTATAACTGATCTATAAAGGTTATATTAATCATTAGTATTACCCTTGGTTACTATACATATATCCCATTTATAAATGGTACTACTATTGAGGTATCATTTCAGCTCTCAGTGTCAGAATCTGGAGTTTTAATGTGTTTTTTAAGCACAAGTTGAGAGAGATGCAAACAGCTATTTAAGGATGTAACCCAAAAGTTGTGAAATTAATCATTTTTTCTCAGGAAGTCATATACAAACATTTTATTTGAGTAATAATGTGTAACTGCCTAAAAGCTGGTGATAATGTATAGAAGGAGTAGCTGCCTAGTTATAAGGATGTTTTATGAGTTCACTTTAAACATCTGGTTCAGAGCTGTGTTGTGTTGTGCTCCATTCACTGATACGTGTGTGTGTGTGTGTGTGTGTGTGTGTGTGTGTGTGTGTGTGTGTGTGTGTGTGTGTTGAATGCCTCTTTCCAACCTTCAAAATAAATAATAATGATCATAAATGCTCTCCTCACTTCTATGTTGATTTATATGTTTGCAGGTCAGCCCACCTTCTTGTTCCAATAAGTCACGCACACACACACACACACACACACACACACACACACGCACACACACACACGCACACACACACACACACACCCACACACGCGCGCACACACACACAGGAATGCTTAATGGAGGATAATTGTTGTACTTTGCCAAGGAGAGACAGCAGTGATTTAGTGTGATAGTGAAATGATAAAAGTGTCTTTGTAAAGATCCTTCTCACACTATTGTGTCATTCCAGTCCTGATTGCTCAGATTTACTGCCCTGTAACAGACAAGCAGCTCCTCCTGTCTCCTCATATCTTCACTGTGTGTTTTAACATGCTTGTGTATCTCAGGTCTACTTGGTTGTAAAGGTAATGGCATGCTACTTTTATGTGCAGTGTTTTTCTATAAAAATCTCCTCCAATCCTCCACCTGCGTCAGCCCTGCAGCTGCTATCTGCTATCTCTGTTTGAAGCAGCAAGGTGTTCTAACCCTTCACACACACAATGGGGAAGTACCTACTGTACAGTGGCTCATACACATGTACGTATATGCATACATACAGTTTAGTCTGCCTAGCCTTTTTGTGTAACCAGTGGTTTTACTTTTGAGGCTGTTGCTTTCATGATCACAGAAATAAATTAAGTTGAATTCTGAAAAAGGCTGCAGGTCAAATTGTAATTTTAAGGCATGTTCATGGTTCTCAATTTCTTCTTATGCTGATGCTGCTGCACATTTTTTTTTTTTTTGACTGATTTCTTAACAAAAATGGCAATTTTATGTGTGTGATATCCTTTAATTTACAAATGTACTGTAGACAGAATGTAGAGGTACACATTTTTGATTGTGTGTACTGCACAGACAGAGTGCAGAGCTCTTCAGATGTATTTCATTTAGAGCTTGTCATGATGGAAGGTAAAAGTATGGATTTCTCTCCTGTTCATGTACATGTACACCACTCAGAGGGGGGGGGGGGCAGCACAGATAAATCAGGTGGGCCTAACCCATCAAAGACCAATCATAATTCATATGTTCTGAAACGCAAATGTTAATAAAAAATAAGCCATTATACGCTTGCCTGGGTGCACCACAGTGTAACCATACACGCCTCATACATCATCAGTGGTAATGTTAAAGGAACCAAGATAAACATTCAATCCAGTTCAACAGCCAAATATCAAGCAGCATTTCCTGGATTTAGTTTTTTAATTATTTCATTATAGTTCTACGATTCCACCTTAAGGTTCTCATGACGACGAACGGGCTGAATGAGCAGCCACGTACATGTTGTTACTACCAAGCCCTTGTTGAGGAGAAACTGGTATAGGAGTAGGTGTCTGGGTTGAGAATGCTTTGTTTCTGCAGTGGCATTATCATTTTTGAGAAGTGTTATTTTTAATTAATAAAATATTACAAGTGAATAATGTAATTAGAATTTCTCAAATTTATTTATTTGATGTTTAAAAATAGTTTCGACCAAGAGAGAAACAGTGAAAGTGTGTGTAGTGTCAGGAGGTTGAGCTGTGATTTGAGGCGTTATTACTGAGGTTATTTTATCATGGGTTTATCTTTATGTGGATTTATTGACGTAGTTTTGCGTATGGTTTTGATTTTAGTGGAGATTGAGGCCATCAGTTACTGGCGATGAGTGTGTGTGTGTATGTACGTGTGACCACTGAAGGCCCAGGAGTAAAAGACCCCACGGTCCGCTTCTCATTAAAAGCAGCTAGCTTACAGAAAGTCGGCTTCTGTTCCTCTGTGTACACTGAGTAAAAGACGAGGAGATGTTCACTGCTTGCAATCTGGCATTTGTGAAACGCTCATAAAATCTGACCTGTCATCATCATTTTATGGTCAATAGTTTTATTTTTATTGGTTGTGTAGTCAGATAATTGAAACCGTATCCATTGACTGCTATTCACTGGATGATTCAGCCTTTTAATTGGGTGGAGCCCAGTTGAGTAGTGGTGGCATGATTCTGATACGTATGTACTGTATAGACCTGTTCACCACGCTGCTCTATAAATACCAGGGTCATATGATGCAGCACTTTGCTCCAGACTGAGATGGTCAATTTATTACTATGAAAAGTGGCGAGGTAGTCGTGAAACCTGATGAGATCTCACCTGCAGGTCAGAGTTTTTACTTATCATCATCTAACATTGTAGTATTGGACAATGAGCTTCATGACAAATAATATCTATAGAAAATATAATTGAAGAGTTTAGTAAATAATATCAACTAACGAATAAAATATGAAAAACTGAATAAAGTATCTAAATATAAAAGAAAGCAGGATTTTTTTTGGAGGGAGAGAGTTTCTTTTGGAGGGACAGACTAATGACTGCAGTATTTTTATGGCTTTGGTCAAAGTCTTCTTTAAAGATCTTTATATTTTAAACATGAAAGTGAATTCATCATTTTAAAGGACAGGTTCACAGTTTTTTTAAGTCTGTCTTAAAGCAACAGTCAGGAGCCCAAATAAAGACTGAAACTTGTTTTCCTCACTGTAAACATTCCTCCTGTTCATCCTCACCATTAGAAGATCTCTTCATAATGTTCTTACAATGGAAGTGATGGAGAATTGAGAATGAGACACGTTCTCAATCTGCAATTTAGGAGCTGAAAGCAAATTCTCTGATGTAACGTTAATGCATGAACTCGGTAGCAACAACACACAACTCTCTCTCTAGCAGTTAATGTTGCCATGACAACAATGTCAATGATAAGGAAATGCTATTAGGCCCCGATGCAGACAGAGGTCCAGACTTTGAGAAGCTCTGGGTTAGACTGTTGTTTTAAGACAAACTTGTAAAGAAATGTGATACAGATCCTTTTCTGGAATTTCAATCATATAATATTATTCATAAAAAAAATGTAATATGTACAATGTTTGTCCCAGGGTCCAGTAACAGGTTCATACAGCCATACTTAGAAACATCTCTAAGTAGTGTGATAACACACCTCTCCCTGGGTGTCAACAGCTGACACATGTGCTGTTTGGACGTGTTGACATGTGATTTCTGTGAATTGCCTCATATAGATTGACAGTTTGATGGGTCCTGTTATCGACTGACTGCTTAAATAACAGGTTCAATAATATTGCCAGTCACTGGTGGCTGAGGCCCTGTGAACATATGACTGTAATACACACACACACCATACTGACATGTCTTCCTATAATGACAGTATGTCCTGCTCTTAACAGATATTTCTAATTGGTAAAGCTCCTGTAGTGAAGCTTGTAGAACAGGTTATCTCTATGTTTAATGACATCCAGCAGTGCTCTGTTGTTCTTAACAACTGACTGAAGCTTTTTCAGATTAAAGTCAAGCATCAGCCTGTGTTTAACCTAATCATACTGACTGAAGTACCCATAGACCCTCGGGCTATACTTTTTTTTTGACCTTTTCATGACAATTTGTTCCTAATGACTTCATATAATAATTTTCTGTTTCAATTAGTGCTTTTTGAAAATACCAGGGTATTGGAGTCTTGATGAACCCCCAGTCAGAAGCACCCAATTCTGCCTGTGCACTTTTAGTAGAAGGAATTATACTGTTATATTCTGACTCATAATTAGTCTCTCCATCAGTTTACATTCATAAATTCCTCATTCATTATTAAAAATGTTTGATTAATCCCTAATGAAGCTGTCAGAGAGCTGATAGAGTATATTCTAATTATTTATAGAATATGAACATTTCTTTATACATATTTAAATTTGGACATTTGCATAATATAAAAATGCTGCACTATTGATTTTTGTATACTGTGGGTCACATTAGGAACAGTCCAGCTAAAAGAAATGTGTATATGGTGTTTTTACAGCTCTAAAATGTAAACATGGGTCAAATATATATATATATATATATTTTTTTTTTTTTGCTTTACACAATATGACATTAAATACATAACTAACAATGTTTTGATGAGAAATAAGTTGATGGTTGGTTCTCAGTCAGTAGTCCTTGTATGTGATATGGCATACATATGTTGGTAGGATGAGGGTTAATTGAATGTCTTCTCATTTAAACCCTTACACATTATTACAGCGTCTCCTCTGAGGACTGAATGAGATTAAATTATTACGCTTTCAAGGCTCACTCCCTACATGGGCATTAAAGTGGAGCGTCTCAGAAGATTCCCAAACAAGAAAAGGTAGTGCAGGGAAATGTCCGTTTCATAGTTCTGGTGAGATCTCTGCATTCCTCAGGGATTCATATTGCAACCGGCTCACCACAAATCACAGGCATGTCAGCGTGTGTAAATGTGTTCTATCTAGCAGCCCTGATGTGTCGTCGCAGCGGCTTGGCTATGCATGTGTAGGCAGGACTCAGTATGTGTTATACATTATGGATATGTGATGTGCTCGAGCAGCCAGATTACAGGTTTAAAGATCAACAAACTTGTCAAGCGGACGAGATTTAGTCAGATTAATAGAGGAGGGGGAGAATGTTCCATCTTCTGCTCACGACAGGCCAGCTCAATGAACTAACCATGTCGTACCTCACCTTGTCACATTGGACTTGCTAATATAGTGTGTTTTGGCATTGCTGGCTTAAAGTGAGTGAGTGTGTGTATGTGTGTGCTTGAGAAAAAGAAAAAAAAATCCTTCCTCTCATCTGACTTTCAAATGTTGGAGTGTTTGGCCAGGCCCCCATAGAAACACAGCACATGGAGATTAGGTGAACTTATTAAAAAACCATCCGTGATGTTTCCAGGAAAGTTATCAGAGCGGCTCCCTGTTGTGTCAGGAGTCGTTTATCAGGAAATGGAGATTTGTTAGCTGTTTAGTTGCACTCCTCGTCAAGCATGTAGGAAGGAGTGTTGTTGCTGTGCATGCAGGCTGTGGGAGGAATGAAATAAATGGGTAGTCAGTTTGTTAAATGTTTTATTAGTTTAGGGCTGCAACACCTCCACAAGGATCAGCAGTTATTTCCTCTCTTCCTTCCACACTCTTTCCTCACCTCTCCAGTCTTCTCACCTCCGCACTTTTTTCTGAAGCAGTGATTGGCTGCTGAGGCGGTGATTCAGGTCTTGAGGAGACGCATGAAGCTGGCATGTTGGTGTGACTGCCGTACTTCCACGTTAATCCAATGTTTCAGTCAGGTTTCAAGCTGCTTCTGATTAGGTTTGTGGCTGGATGTTGCATGCTGGGAGCACGCTGAGACACTGCAGAGACTGCTGGCTACTTTTAAATGACTGCTGTCATTTTGTGGACTGAACCCAAAGCATTCCCTGCATTTTTAAAGCTAGAGAGGAAATGCCTGTCGTAATTCTCCCCTTCCTCTCTCCTGAGAAAGAAAAAGAAAATGCAAGAATGTTTGCAATGTGTACTTTTCTGCCATTGGCCAGTGAGGGAATATCATTTAAGGAACCATAATGATTCTGTGACCTGATACGCTCACATTTACAGCAGAGTGTATATATACCTTATTTATAAAATAAGTCTGCTGTTGCTCTGTAAAAAAACATTACATATATCCTGTGGACTTTAAATAATAAGTCTGGTGATATTCTATATTCTAGATTTCTATATTCTATCTATATTTCCTTTTCCGTTTTTTGGACTTTTGGACTGATTAAACAACTTGAGAACTCTTCATCCCTGTGTCCCTGTCTCTGCATTTGAGTCCACCTGGTCTGTGCCTGATAGACAGCCACAGACAAATTGAGGAAGTCAGAAAGTACTAAGAGATGAATGAACACATTGCTGGTTTGGACCTTATCATAGAATTTATTGACAATGAGAAAACATATTGTAACTAGACTTATTTCATCAAAGGGCCATGGCTATAAGTAAGGCATCTTCTTCAGTCATATCAATATATTAAACCAACATCTGGATATTTTAAAAAAAAAATATGGAGGCTGCACTGTGTGACAGGTATGTTTCCCAAAAATTCAGTCTGACATGCTGTATTTGTGACTTTTGTTAACTTTAAAATTTCCATACTAAATAATGTTTTTTTTGCAGAAGATGAGAATGTAAAGATGGGTCCACTGGTAGGTTCAGTGGAGCTTAAGAGATTTGAACAGTGAAGTGAACAGATGAAGCTACATGTCACCATTGTATCCTCAAGAGGAATCAGAGCTAATAATACTGACTGGTGTTTCAGTGTCACATCACTGTGAGACAGACAGACAGACAGACAGACAGACAGGCAGACAGGGGTTGGGAAATATTCATAGCATGTTGTGTCAGCATTAAAATGGGCATGCAATAAAGGAAAGTGTCAGTATAGTGAAATAAGAATGTGTCATTCCAGTGGAGAGGGGGCAGTGTGGCAGAGGGCAGGGCTCCATTCTCACAAGCAGTTACATCAACATGTGTCGGTCCAGATTCTGCACTGCTGTCACTGCTCTCTGTCTTATACTGACTCTCATACTTTTCTTTTTGCATTAATAATAGAAAAAAAAATCTGTGTATTACTGACTTTCAGCAATGTGGATGTTTTATCATTTAGTTCATACTGAGCTTAGCTTTTACACAGATTTAACAAAATTATGCATGAATGTCTTTACACCATATGTTTGTTGTCTTTAAGTTTTGTTGTTGTTTGAACTGCATTCATCAGACAACAGGTGTTTCTGACAAGAGCACACTGTGTCAAATTCTGAACACCTGCATTCACAAGCATTTGGAATTTGCATTTATTTGTATGATCAAATATATAAATTCCAAAAAAAAGCAGATGTGGCATTTTAAAATGATATTAAGCATGAACCGTGGTGTTTGGTTTAGTTTAGTTAAGTTTTATTAGGATCCCCAGTAGCTGCAGCCTTGCTGAAGCTATTCTTGGATTCTATCCTAGTTAACACTGCAGCAGCACAGTAGTTCTGTATATATGACTGCCTGTCTTGGCACAGCAGGTCTCTCTGTTTGAACCAATGATACGGTCAACTCTCTGACCCACTCTCACTCTGCCTCCTCTCTTCTCTCAGCGTGGCTGCTGTGGCTCACCAGGAGAAAACGCCTAATTGGGAGCAGTAATTAAAACAAAGGTCTTATATATTTATTTAGCACATCAGTGGGAGCCTCCTGTCAACCAGGAGTGAAAATCACAGGAAAATTACAGGAATATGTCTGAGGCTGCAGGCACTGTGGAGCCATTTCCCAGTCAAGATGGACTGTTATCAGCACTTATGGCTACAGCATGTAGTTTGTAATATGTTATTTGTGTTGGTTGATGATAGATGGTAAACTGCATACACCATGTCCACCAAGAATATAGAAAACACACAGCACTCTTAAAACATAATGCCCTAAGGGTCATCTCTGCTGCAGGAAGTTTGGGGTAATTTAACGGGGTTGTGATCGTTGGCGCGTGTCTCCATAGCAGGAACGGCCCCTGAAGAGGGCAAAATGAGTCCATGCCTCGGGGTATGTACTCTGTGCGGTCCCGAAAAATTTCTGGGTGGGGCTTGAGGTTGACTCGGTGCCGATTGGGTATTGTCACGCTTTTGGTACGTCGCCTCGGTGATGTCACGGTCAAAACTGTCGAACGATTACCCGGTGATCGAAACTGTTGCAAATTCACCTCCAGAGTCCAGTGGGTCCCGCCTCCTAAATTTTACATGGAACTTCTTACAGAGTCCTTAAAAAACTCCTCTCTTGCACGTATGTTTATATACTTAGATGATCTGGGTAAACTGTCAGCTTGTTTTCTAATGTGTTCTCACTGCTCCTATTTCTGTCACACTTCTTTTTAGTGATGCTGTAATGTTTCCAGATCTCAGCTTTTAACTATATGATATAAATGATGGACCTAATTTGTAATAAATCGGAATATACATTTATTTCCAGTGGGCGAACCAGGTTAGAAATGTCTAGTGTGGCCACATTTTAGTCATTCCAAAACCTTTACACTGGATGATGCAGCTCTTCTTCTCTGTTTGAAGGTGTGTTCATCAGTGAGTCAGCTTTGCTTGGAACAAAAAAGCTGTGTAGTGTGTCAGTCCTCTGCTGTGTTACTGTCCATTCCTGACTGAGTGTGATTATGTCTGCGTTTGTTGTCTTTGATGAGGCCTGGACTGTGATGGGCTATAATGACTGAAATGAAAGGGAAAAACCATTATATTGCTCTAACTGCAGTGCAGACAGCACAGAGACTGAAATGCAACATATTTGGACGTGGGGCTTTTTATAGAGTTAAAAGGATGTAGATCAGAACCAATTGTAGCCACATTAATATATTTTGTTTTATCTCCTGTGTTGAGTACTTCACTGCTTCAGTGCTATAACCTCCTCTTCCCTTGCATTCAGTTCTTTGATTCCCTGTGTTGTTTTTTTGATCTTCTTGCATTATTATTCTTCATACTCAGCATTTTGACAGAAACACGAACACAGTAAAGGTACTTTCAAACAATGAAGGAAACAAAAAAAAAAAAAACCCACCCAAACCCCTCAGCACCTTGCTCCCTCCCACATCTCACGTCAAATGAGTTTCATCATTTGCAGCATGTGTTTCAATTTCATCACGCTTACATGTTCAGCTGCTGTAATCTCTGGGCTGTGCAGGGATGGCACGATGTGACTGCAGGGCTCGCCAAGGATCACACTCCATGCTGTTGTTGATGGTACCGCTAGCTCTAATGAGGTCATTTCTCCCTTTCCTCCGCTTTAATGTAACTCTTGAGAGATTTCATCATTTCATCGCAGCGACAGAGGGATTAGACAGAGACAGAAACCTGAGAGAGGGAAGCAT
This sequence comes from Scomber scombrus, assembly GCF_963691925.1. Classification (NCBI taxonomy): domain Eukaryota; kingdom Metazoa; phylum Chordata; class Actinopteri; order Scombriformes; family Scombridae; genus Scomber; species Scomber scombrus. The sequence goes on along the minus strand of NC_084970.1, from coordinate 2,051,963 downwards.
GTTGGCCTGTCAGTCAGTCTCACATCCACTCACCTCTGATCTTCTGTTCTAGCAAGCAGGTGTCAAAATGATGCTCCCTGTTGTTCCATACGCTCAAAATGATGCATGTTTTCTGTATTCCAACAGCAGCTGTATGTGACAGTCTGTGTTTTTTAAAAAGGAAACACAAAAATGTTGTTGTTATTCTGTGTTAGGCAAAAATCAGGTAATCCTTTTCAGATCGAGATCCTCTCAAGCGAGAAATTAACACATTTTTAAATATACACAAACAGAATACACAAAGCAACATATACACCAGTTAGACAACCAGCAATCACACAACAACAAAAAAGTTGTTCACAAAATATTCAAAACTAGCATAAGGACTGTCTCTTACTATGTATATGTATTGACTCTGTTCATAGGAGGAAGTATCAGCTACTGAAAATCAAATCAAATTCTCAGTATACTTAACCTTTGTGTCGTCCTCCCGGGTCAAATTGACCCCGTCTGTTTTGACTGTTCCTTCTTTCCTTCCTTCCTCCCTCCCTTCCTTCTTTCCTTCCTTCCCTTCTTTCCTTCCTTCCTTCTACCTTCCTCCCTTCCTTATGTCCTTCCTTCCTCCCTCCATCCTTCCTTCCTTCCCTCCTTCATTCCTTCATTCCTTCCTTCCCTTCCTCCCTCCCTCCTTCTCTCTTTCTTTCCTCCCCCTACCTTCCTCCCTTCCTTCTTTCCTCTGTCCTTCTTTCCTTCCTTCCTCCCTTCCTCTTTTCCTTTCTCTCTCCCTCCCTCCTTACTTCTTTCCCCATCCTTTCTTCCTTCCTTTCCTTCCTCCATTCCTTCTTTTATTTCCTCCATTCTTTCCCTCCCTCCTTCTTCCTCCCTCCCTCCCATCCTTCCTTCCTCCCTCCTTTCCATCCTTCCTTCCTCCCTCCTTTCCTTCCTTCTTCCTCCCTCCCATCCTTCCTTCCTTGACTCGAGGACAACAGGAGGGTTAAACATACTTTTAAGTAGATTCTGACCCTATAGTTATGAGGTTTGAATTAAAGAAGAGATGTGGAGTAATGCAGAAGCTTTAATAATTCAGTAAGAGAGTCTTATGTTGTGTGTGTATGTGTGTGAGTTTGTGTGCAGGCCCCACTTCATACACGTGTATTTTGGTGCATGTGTAAATGCAACCAGTATGACAGCAAGTAACTCCAGTAAGGTAACCCTGCAGGTAAGTGTGTGTGTGTGTGTGTGTGTGTGTGTGTGTGTGTGTGTGTGTGTGTGTGTGTGTGTGTGTGTGTGTGTGTGTGTGTGTGTGTGTGTGTGTGTGTGTGTGTGTGTGTGTGTGTGTGTGTGTGTGCTTGTCTTTCCTGAATGAAAACTAGTCTGGATTTGGTTGCAGGAAAATAACATTTGGTCACATTCTGAACATGCTGTCCTCAACCTGATCCAGGTACACTTAACAAGGTTAGCGTGAGCATGAAAAACATGCAGTGAGACACAGATGAAAGCATTCTGTCACACAAGAACGGACACACACACACACACACACACACACACACACACACACACACACACACACACACACACACACACACACACACACACATACCTGCACCACCACTACCTTAGCATGTGTGTTCAGACAGGTCTGTTATTAAAACTGGCTGAATGGCTGCTGAGTGAATCATATTATCCATTGTCACTGCAGGCCTCAGGATGTTGCTAATGATATACATATTTAAGCACTGTGTGCCCAGTTGCTTTGAGTGTGTGTGTGTGTTTAAGGGCTGGCCCATGCTTTTTCTGGGGCCCTATGTAGAATGTGACCCCCACCCCCAGCCCACCAACTGTTACCTGCTGAATGGGCTAAGTAAATCTCTTGTGTGAAAACACTGAGTTAGGTGAATTAAAACTATAAATAGTTGTTTCCCTGTCATCAGAACTGACAGCCATAGATAACTCTAGTGGACATTAGGAATGTGGCACATTAAGACATAACACAACTGCATAAAGTCAAATTTTCCAATATAGAAACAACTCGATTAGACAATTAACCAGAGTAAATTACTTTTAGGACATAAAATGCATCAAGGATAATAAGTGGCCAATATGACAAGGTTAATACAAAATAATACAATGTATACAAAACTTAGTGTATAATGACGAGAATGATGAGAATGATGAGAAATATACTGTAGGTACATGACATATGGTATAAGAAGTAGGGGTAAGATGCACATGGATGAGTATACTGGGCCACATAGGACAGACAGCAACAATAAGTTGTTTCACTTCAAGTTTGAGGGAAGTGAATATTATCAATCACTTGTTTATTCATCTATTCATTCATCTTGTCATTCTTGATGGCAGCGTTTAAAAAAAAAACAGGCTTAACTCAAGCTCTACAACATGGATGTGAAGTCCTTAAAGAGCTCAGAATAATGGAAAGTTTGAACATCTACTGTTTAAAGACCATGTGATGCAGTCCACAGCTGCAGACCAGGGGAGTAAGTGGACCTTGGGTTCAGATTATTTTGTCAATAGGGATTTTTTTTTTCTACATTAACCTTGCTTACAATTATATTGAGTTTTCTAATTAGTTTTCTACAAGATGCATTGATATCTTTACTTCCAAGAGCACCGACCTGTTCTGCCTTATCTTTGATTGATGTGACCCCTATAACCCCAAATATCTTTTACTAAATGACTGAGTGATGAAGTTACAACACTGGTGCTATTGGTCATTGCTCTTTCAAAATGAATCGACGTGAACAATTTCAGTTCCTTTTCTTCAGGGGACGGATCCATTTTACCAGCCTGCTCAGAGGCTAGCGGCATGCTAGTTAGCTGGCTAGCATAATTAGCATAGCCATGCCATGCTGTGTGTAGCGCATAGTCTATATAAGGTGTAGCCACAGTGTTTTATAGTTTAATAGCACACATTATAGACAGTGCCACTGACTATCTTTGGCACATTAATCATACAAGATCATCAGCCATATACGGTACCAGTCAAAAGTTTGGACACATTCCCATTCACCTCAATGGGAAAGTGTGTCCAAACTTTTGACTGGTACTGTAGGTTTTGACCTTGTCTTGTTAATTTAATTAAAGATTTTAAAATGCAAATGCATTGTGTTCGTGTCTGAGCACCGAATGCATTTTCCTCCTCTAAATACATTCGCAAAGTCAATGTTTAAAACTATATACTAATCTGTAACACTACTAGTGCTCAAAAACGGGGGTACAAACAGAGTACTTAGTCCATGTCATTGCTTGTAATGGCATGTTTTTAACACAGTAAAAAAAATAAACTCATTGTTCTTTGGTGGACAAATGATGTAATGGAGACACTGTTTCTAAATGACCCAAAATGTATGTTTGGGTTTACTGTACTCTAAGTGCTTATTACACATTAGCTGACATATGCTGAAACAGACACATCTGTGATACGATAAGAATCAGCTGATATATCAATGGAGTTCTATTTTGAACCTTGCTCAGGGATAATAACATTTATCCACCACCTGAAAGAGACCAGAGTTCAGTCCCAGGCATCAGTGCTTCCAGCTTGTTCAGCCATGAGTGAAACACAGTCTGCAGTGTCCGTGGGTGGGAAGCCAGTGAAGGGGGTGGGGGGGGGGGGGGGGGGGGGGGATACCTACATATCATCAGATGGGATTTCTGAATTCAAGCTTCAGGTGGAATGCAGTATAAGCTTATCAAAAGCTTCAGTAGTGGCATGTCATTCCTGAGGCAGCAATGGGATTGGCTTCCTGTAGACGAGACGGAGATCAAAACATTTATTCAGACAAAAATGTGCTTGGAAGAAGTAAGTGTAGTATGTGGAGTCAGCAGATTTTTCTTCACCTCCATATGGCCCGCTATTTAGCTAGTCCTCAACCAGAGCTGCTGTTAATGCTACTAAGAGAGCTCCACCCAACACTTTGTTCTCCCCCAGAGGTATATTATTACACACTATTCATGGACTCAGTGCTGCTTCTGCAAGAGATTAATTGTACGTTTTTGTTACTGTGTCCTCCACCCTTAGTTAACTCACTGGCAAATGTATGTGTGCGTGTGTCGCTGTAAGTGTGGCATGGCAGTGGAGTTCAGAAGGGGAAAGTAGTAATTTCTCACAGAAGTTCATTTTTAGGGATGTGTGTGAGGGAGTGTTGTCAGAGCAGTGCCAGCTTGTGTTCAAAATTTCACAGTCACTCTGAGCTCATAAAGTGTCCAATAACCAGCAAGGGCCTGGAAGCCATAAGAACATATAAGCTACCGTATGGCTTCAGCTCTGTGGCTTTTCCTCTACACATAAACAATCATTTAAAATGGACCTCATAATGTCAGTGTTTCTATACACTACAGTTATACTGAAGAATAATACATGACACCAGCAGAGATGTTCTACCAGAGTGTGTGTGTGTGAGTGTTATGTGTGTGTGTGTGTGTGTGTGTGTGTCTTTCATCTCATGTAGCTTGAGGGGCTGAAGGTGAAAGGCTGAGGATGTGAATAGGAAGTTATGTGTCCCTGCTGGCAGTATGAGCCCCCCTGCTGTGGAAAGCAGATATTTGTCCATATCATAGGGGAATTGTAGTGGAGAATTGTTTGATCACTCAATAACAAGAGTATTGTCAGGTTTTGAAATCATCACTTTGGAAATCTAAGCCCACCAAAATCTAAGTCCAGCTGTTTTTTATGGATACTGACATGATTTATAAGAGAGATCATTTCTTATAAAGCAACATTTATCTCTCATTGTAAAATGTATTCATCAGTTCATGTAGATAGAATATAAAATAAAGATATTTGATGAATAAAGAGGGCTTTATTGGTACTGTGACACCATTTAAGCCCATGTGTGCTCCAAATAAGCCCACGTCATGATTTATTTACTAAATATAAAAAATACTGATTTCAAAGAATTAAAAACAGAAATATATGTATTCAGTAACATGATCAATATTAAAAGATGAGCAAAATCTTAAAGGTGTGACTCCAGAGGTAACTTCCTTTGTATCCATCAACATTTTCATCAGTAACTGTTACATTGTGTAATTAAATTACATAACGCCGTTACATGGAACTAATTACTCCACAACACTGCCCATTTGTTATGTATCCTGTGCAGGATCAAAAGTCAATATATAACCAACCCCTAAAATTCAATAAACTACCACCGGATAAAAACAGAATGACAGCACACAGGTTAGGAACAAAGCATCGGATGACAAAGTGATATTGTTATCACATGGAAGTGCAGAGCAAACAATCTAAAATATATTCTTATCAACACATTGAGGAGACAGGAAATCTGCATAACTATAATTTTAATACAACAATATTAACTACAAGTCTATATCTTACATATAGTCAACTATCTAAGAGACAAGAATGATAGAGTAAAGATTCAATACCTTTCTCTCCTTCTTTAGTTGGTAAAAGAACAGAAGCATGCATTGCCTCCAGCATGAATGGTGAGGGAGTGTGTGCTCTGATGGAGACACTGCTTAGACTGACCTGGACCAGAGCTAACACATCCTCCATTCTGCCTGGACTTTTATGATGACTTCTTTGATACAGCTGAAAACATAATCCAGGTCTTGTCATTGACTCATCTTTCTGGCTGTGGTCTCAGAGTATAGAATAGTAATATGATCAAGGGAAGGTGCTACAGTACAGGGATGGCTGGGCGGCTGAATTAAGACTTTTGATAATCTGTTGATCTTAGTTTTAAATATATTTTTTACTCATACCCATGATAACACATTGACTATGTTATCAACTGCAAAGGATTTTACAAAGATATTCTGTTTACTTTGAAAAAAGAATAAGAAAACCAGTAAATAGTCACAGCTTGATATAATGGATTTTGGGCATTTTGCAATTTAAAAATGACTGAAACGATTAAATGAATAGATAGTGACCATGTTGACAGACAAATGGATTAATCAACTGTTTTTCAGAACAACATTAAACTGAAAATAAAAATGAGAAAATAAAATAAAATATTCAGCAAATGTTACAAATACGGGGGGGGGGGGGCTGCTGATCTAAGTCCATCTAAAATCTGATACTGCTTTAGTTGGGCAGGCCAGACCAGAAAAAAAGATGATTTCAAAACTACACACAGGAGCATAGACATGGCCTCGGACAGTGAGACCACCAGACACAACACACACTCTGGTTTCATGTAGCCCATTCACTAACACAACTTTTGTCCTGGCTGACTGTTTTACTGACTGTCCATCTTGCCAGCTGGCAGCTCTGCATCATGTTGACAGGCCTACTGAGGAATCATGAACTGTGAGGTGGCTGCGTGGCTGCCACTGCTGCAGTGTCAGAGCACAGTAAAAAAAAAAAAAAAAAAACATTTGAACACTTAGATTTCAAGAAAGTCAAGACAGAACAAGCTTTTATTATTAATAATGCATGAATGCTTCTCTTAAGTGGCTCCTGCCAGTGCTCATGTGTGTGTGTGTGTGTGTGTACATTTGATCAGTGGATCACTTCACACTCTTTTTGAATACAAGCTTGGAGACCACCCCTCAATGTCATATGTGCTGGTTTACTCATTTTTAGCTCTGTGAATCCATTTCTTCTTCATATGACAATAAAAGAAATACCAAACAGTCACATGATGAAACGGTCAGCTTTAGGCTATTTAAACAATGTGGTGAGGATGAAATTTTGGTCATGGGTAAATAAGAAAAACTTCCCTAAAATCAAAAATATCCTTCCCAACAGAAAACATTTTTTTGCATGAGTGCAGAATGGAAACCTGTTAGTGCTGAAGTCAGATGCATCTGTTCATCCACCACCCAAAGCTATGCAACCTACTTTCTTCCAGCCTGGTTCAATGTGAAACTGCTGATTCTTGTCATGAATTCTTTATGTAATCCTCTCCTGGTGGGGGAACATATTTCTCTCATGCATGGAACATCAATGGCTGTGTTTAAATGCACACCAGTAATGCAGTCATAATGCGATTAAGGTTGTAACAAAAGTAAGGTGGAGCCCAAGGAAACACCGCACAGTTCTGATCACTGTTACAGTAATTGCAAATGCAGTAACATGTTTGCTGAAAATACATTAATGCTACTGCCTGATGATGCATGCTAAAGATGTTTAGTTAATAGGATTCTCCTCTCCTTCATGAACACTGTAGGCTGTCTACAAATGCCCTGTGCTTCAAGCTGTAGTAATGGTAGCTGCAAATGGGAATCCAAATAATTTAAATAAAAATGTAAAGAGTGGCAAACAAAGATTTGGAAGATTGAGGTTTGAGATATAGCAACATAGCGTAATGATGAAGGAGCATCTTCTGCCATTAAGAGACTGTCCTCCCAAGAAAAACATCATCAGGATTAATTGTTTATGCAAGAGCCTCAAAACAACATGTATGTACCTTCAAGGCTTCTGGCAGTTGTAGTAATGATGACAGGATCATTATAGAGCAGGGGTGTCAAACATAAGGCCCGTGGGCCAGAACTGGATAACTTTGCAAAGTATGAAAATTGTAGAAAAGTACATACAATTTTCAATAAAATGTGCTGCTATTATCACTTCATTTCACTTGGCATTCACAGTTAAAGCTTCTGATCTGCTTGTGGACATCCAACTCGACATTTGCGTCAGTGGGCTTGGACACATTTTTATCAGTATGTCTTACCAAGGTTACCCCAAACTGACAGACCAGGCTGCAAAAATGTTGTGCATGTTTGGGAGGGCTTATCTATTGTTAATAAGAGTTTTCTGATGAGCATCAATACAACTAAATACAACTTCCAGACTGAGACATAATGTTGTTGAAATTGCACTAATGTTTCATAAGACATCTCAGGCTGTTTATCTGTTTTGAAATAGATGGTTTATTATAGTAAAGATATAATATATATTATATATTATTTTTAAGGTTATTATGCAATTGTTTTAATGGTCTGGCCCACTTCCTGAACTAAAATGATTTTGACCCCCCCTGTCAAAAAAGTCAAGACTGTTTTTTAAAACCAAGACCAAAATCATCCTTTAACCTTAACCATGTTGTTATTATTGTAACCATGACGATGAATGTCACGAAGACAAACCATGACTCTCTCTTCCTAACCTAAGTAACCCAAACTATGATATTTCCCTAAACCTAACCGACCTTAACCGTAGCGTTGTCTTATCATGAAGCGTATTTTCAACAGGGATTAGTTTTAAAAAGCTGAGAGCTTATTGGCTTTTGATAGGACTCCCACTGCAAACCTATAGGAACTTATATATTTGTATATGTCCTGTATCTGGGTTGTGATAGAAAAAAGCCAAGCAGAGTACAGTACAGTAGCCATTACATCCATCTTCCTTGACATTGTCCCCCAAAGAGATCCAAAGACATCCCAAAACCCCCAGAATAGACAGGATATGTAACGGCCCCCCCGGTGTGTTCTGGGTCTTCCCCCAGGGTCTCCTCCCAGCTGGACGTGCCTGGAATACATCCAAAGGGTATCGCTGCCAAGTGCAGATCTTGTAGATGGTGAAATTTTGGAAAACTTTGGATATAATCTGAGGATTTGCAATCATCATCCCGTTGACATTGTTATATATAAATATGACTGAAGTCACTCCTTAAAGGCATTCATAGTGTTGCACTCAGTTGCATATATGAAGAAATGGTGGCTGTAGTTGTGTGAAGCCACTTGTTATGTAATGTGGACTTGGTTGTCAGCTTTCATGTTTTAGAAAGCTACAAAACTGTCTGACCCAGACAGACGCTGTTTGAAGGCTGTATGAAAATTCTAAAAAGCACTTGGTTGAAACATAATAAAGCCTTAAGCTGCTAATCAGGTGTGGGAGTTCTAGGATGGAAGGGCTAGAGGCTATCACAGATCACACTTTGCTCTTCCCTCCTGTGATGTTTTAATTCGTTTCCGTCTTTCTGTTTCTTTTTTTAGCATACTAAGCTTTAGTCAGCACCCAGACCCCTCAGGGGAAGTTCTGGCCCTTTGTGGGTCCAATAAATTTGCAGCTGTAGAGAGAAGCTTCTGAGGGGCTCACATCTGGATGTCTCGGTTGACTATAACCATTTTAAGATTAAAGTTTGGCCAGGTAATGTTTTTGTTAAGGAGTTTTATAAAGGTTTTCATGATGAATTGAGCTTTTTTTTTTTTTACAATAATGATGAAAAGCGTAGTATATTCCTCTGAGTTAGTATTGCAGACTGAGAGCCAGGAACACATACGCTGTACCAGTTTTCACTGCCAAGTCAGGAGCCTTTTTTGTCCTAAGAAGGAAACATGTGAGCCCTCTCATGAGACAATCCCACTCATTATGCATCAATGGGAATACAAACACTGGTACTCTGAGCAGTCTCGTAATCACTCTCGCGCTCTTACTTCCACACCAACAGATGTGTGGATCACTTTAGTTCCTCCAGGAATTTGGAGAATCTAGATCTTGCCGTGGCTGAAATACACACACAGTCTAGCAATCACTGCAATGAAGTGTTCCGCAGTGAAATGCTATTGCGATGCATAAAAGCACATCTTATTTGAACAATTTGCAGTGTTTTATACATAGAATCACCAAAAGATATATCTACCAATTTTACTGCAAGAATATCTACAAATTGCATGACATATATGTGATGTCTGAATTTGTTCTTTTTCTTCCAGGATCACCATGCAGGATGTTGCTGTGTCTTTGCCATATTGAGGTCCCCATGATGAGTTTTCTAAGTGCTTTTTATTTCCTTCCTTCATTCATTAGGAAGCTGAGGAAATGGAGCACTTACTCAGATTCTTCTGTATTTAGATTTTTTTCATCTGGCAGCTTTGTTCTCAACTGAATAAACACTGATGCACAAGTTTGTTCTGCTGTCTCTCGTCTTGTGTTCACAGTATGCAGTGGCAAGAATGAGCTGAGGGCCCCATTTGATTCTCCAGCCTTCACACTGTCTGAGGAGGGTGGTACACTGTAGAATACAGACTTAACCCTCCTGTCGTCCTCCTGGGTCAAATTGACCCCATCTCTTTTGACTGTTCCTTCTTTCTTACTTTCCTTCCTTCCTTCCTCCCTCTTTCTTTAATTTTTCCTTCGTTCTTCCCCTCCTTCCCTCTTTCTTTGCTCCTTCCTCCCTTCCTTCTCTCCTTACTTCCTTCCTCTTTTCCTCCCACCCTCCCTCCTTACTCCTTTACTTCCTTCCTTCCTTCCACCTTGCCTTCCTCCCTTCCTTCTTTCCTCACTTTCTTCCTTCCTACCTTCCTTCCCCCTTTCTTTCCTCCCTCCCTCCCTCCTTACTCCTTTCCTTCCTCATTCCTATCTTCTTTCTTTCCTTCCTCCTATCCTTCCTTGACCTGAGGACAACAGGAGGGTTAATTATAGTTTGCCAAGAGCCCCTGAGACCCACTACTCCTCAGTACCATCACACAATAAAGAAATCCTCATAACTACGATCTTATTAAAACTATTAATTATTCATTTAACTAAAAGACATGTCAATAGATATGGCTCAGGAAAAGTCATCGAATTTCGGGGTAAAACCCATTTGGGGAGTTTTTACAGCTGTCAAATGTTAAAACAGGTCAAATTTGACGCGAACAGTAAGTGAGGGTTGAAGTTTTATTAGGGGATATGCAACCAAAATCATCTTTTTTATTACATAACCATGTATTGGCCCTTCAACATAGTCATTTCAGGTGATGTAGTGTTTTAGTAGTATATAGCCATAGCCTGATTAGTAATCCGGCCTTGCATACACTTGTCTATATCAGCTACAAAACATCTCACACTACACTTGCACCGCCAGCAAAGCCTGCACCCATTGGCTCTGTTTGTATCTGCTACCTCGACAGCAAATTTCACTTTGTGTTGACTCTGAATGAAGGGCAGCACTCACCACATTTTCTATGGACTGGAGCAGAATGATTATAAAATGCTGCTGCTCAGATACTTTGATATCAGGCATCCACAGTCATCTAAATATCATTTGATCTGATTCTGATAGTGTGATGTGTAAAACATAAGAAGAGCAACCATCTTTCCACATTTTCCGAGTTTTTCTTATGATTAACTTCTAATGAATCGAAACCATTAGACTACTTCACGACAATTAAATAATGAAATCTGCCATACCTGCAACCATGAGAAGTCACATATTAGTTAAAACACTGCTAGCGAAAAGGAATGGAATGTCTCACATTCTTTTGTTGCGGTCCAGGGAATAATCCGCTGCCAGACAAGATAATCATATGATTCCAATATGCTGAGGAGATTACCTGGGAGAAATGTTTACCAGTGATTACAATACAGTGACCTGCATATATACACACAGAAGAGCATAGGCACACATTGCAATCCATAAGAAGCAGACAGCTGGACAGAGATTAAGTGTGTTGGCAAGAATTAAAGAGAGACAAGCGGCTTTAGCATCATAAAGTACAGCAAGCAAATGGAATGAAAAACAACGCTGGGTATGGCTCATTAATGTGTGAACAGTGTGTCTGTACATGTACGGTACTGTAAATAGGCCAGCATACTACAGCTGACTGCACCGAGAAACTCGCACTAACTCTGTCACCCGAAGTCAAACAGTAAGCTAATTACATGATAAAATAAATGATGATTAATTATTATAGAGTTTCCTTTATGCCCACAGCCTCTTACTGAGCCCTCCACATGGCAGCATGAGCTAATTAAATCTAATCAAAGCTAATGTCGGATGCCGCCCAGTTTACAGCGATTCAGCCAATTTTTCTGGAGGTCACGCAGTGGTAAGAGAATCTCCACAAGGCAGAGCTACCTTTAGATGAATTAATCTGTTGTAAACATTGTTTGTCTTTACAGTAATGACTGTTTAAAAATGCAAAATGTCACAGCATGTTGTACAGATGTATTTATGATGCTGCGGTCAGAAGAACCTCCATCTACTGCTGCCAACTTGGCAGTCAGACAGTGACTGTACAGACTCATGAAGGCTTCTCTCAAATGCAGCATAGGTTGTGGTTAGGGTCACTAGGGTTCAATGTGAATACGTGGGACTGTAGTGACACAATTGCAGATGCACAGGCATTTGTGTCGCTTGACCAAAAAGGTCTGATGATCAGTGTATCCCATGCGTATTCTCTCTCTCTCTCTCTCTCTCTCTCTCTCTCTCTCTCTCTCTCTCTCTCTCTCTCTCTCTCTCTCTCTCTCTCTCTCTCTCTCTCTCTCTCTCTCTCTCTCTCTCTCTCTCTCTCTCTCTCTCTCTGTGTGTGTGTATTCAAGACCACTTGAGTTCAAATGGGGTTGATTCCATGTGAAGACCATTACCAATAATAACAGTAATACCTCTTCTATGTCCTTCATCGTGTTGTTTTCCTGTTAATGACTGTGAGACTCACTCAAAAGTCTGAATGTGATATGTTGCATTATTTTTCATTATCAACAGAGAAATAAAATATGACTATGAGCATATTAAAAATAGTACGTTAGACACAATGAGGTTATTATAGTTTTGACATTTTCATTAGTTTTTATTTTTATTTAGTTTTTCAGTTTGTTTTTTTATTTCAGTTTAGCTTGAGTTAGTTTAACAAGTGATGAAGTAGTTTTAGTTTAGTTTTTATTGTGAGGAATTGACTAGTTGTTTAGTTTATAGTAAGTTTTAGTCTTAGTTTAAGTTTTTCAGGTATTAGGAGGAAAGCCTTGACTTGTAGAAGCTGTAAAGGATGAAATAATGCTGATACTGAGGTAAGGTTTGCTGTGTTTCTGACTGTGAGCTTACGTTAGCTGTCTCATGCTTCTTTGTGAGAGCTTCCAAGGTGGACTTTCAAATTAGTGGGATTTTTCCCATTTAGCTGTATCCCAAAAATGTTCCCATCACTCTTCATCACCAAGAAATCAAACTGAACTGAACACAGTAAATATTGATTTTTGATTGATTTTTTTAAAGCTGATTTTTATCTGCAATTCAGTTTGGTTTTAGGTTTGCATTGTTCATTTTAGTTTTTATTTAGTTTCCATTTTTAATTGTATTATTTTTATTTTTATTTCAGTTAACTTAATTATTGTTTCAATGCTCAATGCTAGTTTTAGTTAACTATAATAACCATGGAGGGTACAATTATACACTTTCTCCCATTTGTGCATAAAGCTGCATATGTAAAAGCAGGATGATGGTGATTGTGCACACCATTAGCATTGCCTGCACTTGTTGATGACAGTGAAGAACAGTGTATGCTATATTAATACTGCTGTGTGTATCTGTAAGACACACAGCAGAACAGCCTTTCCAGTCTACTACAAGACAGTAACCTGTGACACCGGGCCATATAAAGCACACTGTAGCAACTGGACTCCCATTGTGTGAAGAAACCATTTAATATACTGTGCAAGTGATGAGAGATAGTAGAAAAACACCCTTAGACCAAAACCAGACTCTAATAGCAGAGCTTTGTCACAGAGCACAGTGCAAAGCAAAGGTTCACATCACCAACTTACATCTAAATATGAAAATCAAGCATAGCAAAGACATTCTCTGAACGGATTAGCTTCATCCTGTCATCTTATATCTTCTTGCCAAGATCATAGTTATGATTTTAAAGTGTTGTTACTGTTCTGGCAACCCTGAAATGGACTCATAGTTTGCACTCTTTGTGTTCTCTTGGCTTCCAGTGTGTTCAGTCATTTGGTTATTTATATTTGGGTTTTGTAAGTATGTTTTTTCTGGGTTTTGATTTTCAGTCCACTCTGTGTTTTCCTTATGTTTCTTCCTCCCTTGTTCATGTGCTCTTAACCAGCCCATGTTTCTCTCCACACCTTCCCTGCATCTGCTTTGTTAGCCAGGCCTTGCCTTCAGTGTTCTGCCCCAGCTTTCACACCTGTCATATCAATCTCATCAGCCCTGCCCTGTCACCAGTGTCCTCCCAGCCAATCAACTCCCAGCCTGCACTTGTCTCGTCACCTGTTCCCCATTCCCCTCATTAATTCTGTCAGTATTGAAGTCTTTGCTTTCCGTTCAGTCTCTGTTGGCTCCTTTGTCTCAATTTGTCTAGTTCTTGTCAGTCTTCATCAGTTATTGTCTAGTTTTGCGAGTTCTCGTCAGTATTTTTGTCAGGTCTGTTCTGCGTTGTACTTTTGGTTTTTGGATGCACGTCTAAAATAAGACATTTTTCTGAAGCCCTGCCTTCAGTCTCTGCGTTTCCATCTGTTCTGCTTTACATGACAAAAATGGATGAGTACCTGTTCATCAGAGATTGTGTTTAAGTGATGTGGTTACCAGTAACTAAAGGCAGTTACAGTTCACTGACAAACTCCATCATGCCAGTGCAAAGTATTTCTGCTGCTAATCTTTTGTAGATGAGGTGAGGTCAGATATCAAATAAATCAAACAAAACCCAATCTTTTTATTTTATTATCGACAACAACAAATAATAAAATTGACCTGTGAGTGCCGGTGTTTGTTTGAATTGTCACTACAACTGTGTAACCAATACGCACCTTTTACTTTTCAAAACTTTGTTATGGTCTGCATGTATATGAAGAGGATCTGCTGTCCCAAACTCATTGAAGATGAAGCTAAACCTTACAACGAAAGCTGGTGTTCTGAAAGACTCCTCGTGTGCTACATGACTGTCCAGAGATGTGACAGACCTCCTGCCATGCTTGTACTCCAGAGTGTGTTTACAATCACTGTTGTTGTACATGTCGTGCTGATTCTTCTGCTTTTCATTGTGATGTTCTAGGTGCTTTGGTGGCTTCCCACTGTGAACTTGGCTTCTTCTACTCTGGAACCCCCTCTGAAGCCCACTAGGAGGTCTGAAGCAACCTTTGAAGGCTCCTGGTGTGAAGTTGGTCAGCAGTGAGTTTAGAGAGATGAAGACATGTGTCCTGTTTCTGGCAGCTCTGCTGCTCCCTAGCATCCGAGCAGGTGAGTTGGAACACACTTTTTCTGGTCTTTATTTCCACAGAAATGGTAGGCTGAGAACATTTGTTTTGCTATTTTACACTGACTTCAAATAGAGCAAGTTCATTCAGTTATTAGATTCTACCACCTTATACATCACTGTAATATCAAACTGATTCTCATTATTCAGTGTACAGATTTCAGGATGTTGTTGCCATGAATGAAAGGGAAATGTGGCAGGTGATTGATCAAATTGAACCTTGGGTATATGTTATATTGATGAATCTAATATTTTGGAGGTAAATGATATTCAAAAGAATGATTTCACATTTAGATACGATACAGATATGTATTCAACGTGATTTTAAAATCGGTCACCTTGTCACATCCCCACACTGCCCAACAAAGAGCTTCTCTCTAGAGACTGATAGATAGTGAAGTCTTGTTTCAGAATACAGGACATTACACTGGCTATATTTATTGTAATGAAAAATATGACACCTATCGCAACAGTGTGGATCTTTGTGTTTAAAGTCCAACTGAAATGACAAGTCATCCCTTTATGCAGTCAATAGCCACATCAATCATTTTCAAATGTATTGTCTATAGTATATGTTATTGAAGAGAAGACAGAAAGGTCTTTGGAGGCCCTTCAAAAAATGTCTGTTTCTCCTCAAGAATCTGGCTCATCAGGTCAGTGTGTATGTTTTATTGAAAGCTCAGTCTTCAGTTCCACAGCCCCCATTAAAAAGATCTGATAAAATGATAAACTAGCTGTAGACTAGCTGGTGAACATGTGGAGAATTTAGCAGCTAAAGAGCCAGATATCTCCCTCAGGAGTTGGTAGACAGTAAAAACAGAGCTAAAAGAGAGAGAGAGTGAATATTGGACTTCCATTCAGCAGGTGGACAGAAACACGACTCCAAATGAATGATGTTGCTCCATAAATGCTGGAAATGGAAATAGGATTAAAGGATAAGCAATATTGGCAATATTCTTAATTCTTCATACTTTCAACAAATCCCATGAATAGACCAAAACCAACAATGTGTCAGTCTGTCATCGTTTCCTGGCTACTCAGCTCGACGCCCATTGGTTAATACTGAAGATGTTAATCTTTAACAACCACTTACAAACAAATGCAGAAGTTGCATTTTAAAGTCAGTCATTTCTTAAAACAGCTGTGTACTTCAGGTGTTGAGAAAACATTTCTCAGTGATGTGTTTTTTTTAAAGAAAAATATTGAATACCAGTACAAACAGACCAAGTAATGAACAAAGCAAATGTGTATGCTGTCAAAAACATGAAATTTGATTTCAGTTGGACTTCCTGTAACAGAAGAATAAGCTGTATCAGGCTTTAGATAAACACAATACTTTGTAGCTAACATTCTGTTGGTTTGGTCTTTAATAGGATTTATTGATAAGAATAAAAAGACAAACATAATGGTGTTGCTGTCCTTTAATGGGATGTGTGTACTCTCTGGCTTAGTGAATGTGGACCACTAAGATAAGCTCTACCACTGATGACTGCATTCTGTTTCCTTTCTCTCTCCAATCACCTCACTGTTGCCTTTGTTATTCTCTGTCTAACTCATCACTGCATATTATTTTAGTCAGAAATCTGCAGTTGGGTGTATGTGTGGACAAGTTCAGGTTAAGCTCATGGGCTGCTTTTTATGTGTAATTATTATGTGTGGATTTGGTGTCAGATCACCATTTTTTACAGACATGTCCATGTAGTGTTGCTACTGGAGGTAACCCTACTCATAGCACATTCAGCTTAGCAGTGTGAAGACTTTACTGCTCTTCAACACCTCACACCATTTCTCCACAAACACCCTCCTATAGCATTTCCCCCCCAATGACACGTAAGTGATAACAGGCTGAATTTCCTATTAAGTGGTGAGCTTAGTTAGTCAAGTGGGTTTTTTTCTTCTTTTGTAACATTTAGTATTGGCAGTAATTGCCTCATACATGAACACAGCACTTCTTCCAATGAAAAAAAAATTGCTACTGAACATAATTCAGGCAATACAACATATTTGTAATATATAAACAATTTCTTGGCTTGCATCAAAATGTGTAACGTTGGTCTAACAGTGCAAAACATAGTTTCACAATAATGGCTCTAAAATTCTAAAATGCGGTCACGTGACCATCAAGTTTTTATATTTGAAGAAAAACAGGCTGCCATTCATTTAATTCTCAGTGGCAATGTTTTAACCCTCACATGCTGTTCATAGTCTGCCTCCGCACCAATTCATTCATACATTCCCCATCAGTCATCAATAAATGTTTGATTAATCCTTCTGTTTGATTAAAAGACATTCACAATCACTATGTTATGGTCCAGGAGAACATTTGATAGAATATGATGTATACAACATCCTTTTTTTTTTTTTTAAAAAGCATTTTATTTTCATTTTCGTACACTGAGGGTCACTTTAGGTAAAGTCCAGCTAAAAGTTATGTGTACATGGTATTTTTACAGCTCTCAAATATAAATACAATGGGTCATATTTGACCCTGAATAGTATGTAAGGGTTAAGATAGTTTCAGCATTAAAATACATTTTGATAACATTTCTATGGAGAAATGATGTTCCTGCCCGAAATTCATTTCCCAGGATGAGACAGACTGAGCTGGTGTGAGGGGTGTTTGCCTTCACCGACCTGAGCTAGCAGGACAGGTTCATTCAGGGATTTTGTATCCTACAAGCAGTGCTTTGGGTCAAATCAAAACCTCAAATATAAACACACTGCAGACTTGTGTTTGCTTCTATGTCATGTAGGAAAGCAGATTTCTTCTTCTCTTGGCAGACTTACAAACAGGCATCTCGCCAAGCAACGCCACAAATTATCCGTGTGTGTGTGTGTGTGTGGAATAGTGCTCAAGGCATTAGAAAAGTTCCTGCACTATAAACCCAACACATATCCCTGTTTCTCTCTCAGCAGCTCTTTTTATTGCAGCTTTATTGCAGCTGCAGACAGACTTTTTCAAAGCTGTAAGCAAATCTTACTAATCACAGTGTCTAATCTCAGGCAGACTGACTTTTTATTTAGGTTAAGTCACAGGGCCACATTTAAATGAAAAGGCTCAAACATAGTGGAATCATTATGAACAGCATGAATGGATGATTAATACTGTAGTAATAATAATAATAATAATGATGATAATATGAGATTTGAATGTGCGTTTGACTTTATGTGCATCTTTTTCCTTTCTGGCCAAGTTTTATAAAACAATAGTGAATGTGACCTCTTTTTTTACATGCTCCTTTATAGGTTTAGGACGTTTTTAAAGAAAAAAAGATGCACAGTAGGACCGGATGATATGACTAAAATCTCATATCCCGATATAGGTTATTTCATATACCAATAAAGATACCTATCCTGATAGCACCTCTTCATACAAGGAATAAATAGTTGGTCTGTGCTTCCCACCCCCCATGTTACTTTAACCCCCTGTGACCCTACATCCTCATATGGGGACATTACATTTTGGGTTTGCTGGACCTTATACTTCATTCTGCTTAACGTTGATCTATTGACCTCATTCATATATATGATACATATGATTTGTTTCAGTCAGGAACACTGTCGTCATAGATCAAACCATTTATTGCAACAAATGGAAATACAGTTTTACTTGGTGCTAAAGGCTCCACTCTAAGATGCTCCCTAGATTAGCCAGCAGCATGCTGAGCTAAAACAGGGAGTATGATGCAAAATCCCCAAGACAAACATGGAACCAAGCCAAGATAACACCCATGCTAAGCATCAGCCAGACTACAGATAAATCTATGTGTAACAGCAAGCATGCTGCTGACCTCAGAAATGCATTGAAGAATTAGGATGCAGCATGCATCCTGAAGATCATCCTACTGTTGTGTGAACTATCAATGTGTAGCAGCAAGCATGCTGCAGACTTCCGTTGAACAACTGCTTCTGAGAGGGATGTAAGCATGCAACCCAGGAGAGGTCACACTACATAAGTTAGCAAACCCCAGCCAACCACTTTAAATTCAGCATTTATGATCACAACATGACAAAGTCCTTCTGTCTTTGCACTCATAGCATGTTGAGCTGCACTTATTTCATTTACTCCCAGGCGAGCATAACGTTCCTAGGCGCCTGAAGACCAGCCACCCCTGGCTTTTAGAGTGGATGCAGGAACCCAGGCAGCTGCAGAGATACTTGCACCAATGCAGAAGGAGTGGGAGGTGTACAGTTCAGAGGGGAGGCCTCATTGTTTGCAGGGGAGATGGAAGCAATCTAGATATGAATGATCTGCCCTGTGAATCATTCTCATGGTGAAGTTAAGGAGGTCTAATAAAGACCTGTTTAGCAGACATCCCAACTCTCCCAGAAGTTCCGTGGGTCTCCTGCATATTGATAGCGGCTCCCTGATGCCCGCAAATGAGATACGATCTCCCGGAATCTGGAGCGAGCAAGCAAGAGTGCGCGCTAGAGAGTGACTGCACACGTGTGTGTTTGTGTGACTATCAATGCAGCGTGTGTGAGAGCAAAGCGTCCTGATAGGTCTGTGTTGCTGCTTAGTAGACCAATCGCATTATCAACAGTACCATGAACAGAGAAAACGGTGTGAGAGGTAAGAAGCTGTTAATACTTGAAGCACTATCATCATGAGGC
Organism: Scomber scombrus; assembly: GCF_963691925.1. Lineage (NCBI taxonomy): Eukaryota > Metazoa > Chordata > Actinopteri > Scombriformes > Scombridae > Scomber > Scomber scombrus. The sequence goes on along the minus strand of NC_084970.1, from coordinate 2,032,469 downwards.
CGACAGTCTATTAACAGACGCTTTTTCACAGAATATTTGCGAGTTGCAATGCCAATAGGATTTATGCAAAATATGAAAATGGAGGGCTATCATAACCATGATCATGTAGGCTCACTGTGTGTGAAAAAGATCCACATGCTGCACAGGAGAGGGCCTTATTGATTGATTGATTGATTGATTGAGCTTTTAATTGGTTAGTACATTGCTGCTTTTGTAAATTTATGGTAGAGAGCACCCCCATAAGACATAGCCAGGTCTGAGATAATGCCAAATACAGTCCAGATCAAATGTTGCTGATGTTCCTCCAGATGCCAAAGGCAACATTAAACACAGCCATAGTCAGACTTTGACAGGCTGGGAGGCAACCAGGCATCTATCAGATACTACGTCTGAACAAGGCACAATTGAACTAAATTAATGTTGTTACCTACGAGGATTTGATTCCTCAGCTGAGGAGAGACTGCAGTGTCAGGTGGAGAGGAGGGGACTCCTGTAGAGGCTGCGGGGACTACAGTTCCCAGGGTTCTGTGCGGCGTCATGGTCCTGCCAGTTTTTGCAAGTGTTGTATCATACATGGGAATGTATTATATGAGTGTAAAAGGCCAAAATGTGATATGTTGCCTCGAGGCAACATCATACCATAGAGGGCTAAATGTGCCTATGAAGCTGGTTATCAACCAAAACCATGTTCTACTAATGGATTCCATCTATGGCCTTATATTTCATCCACCTGATCACTTTCAAAAAACATTTACCTGGTCTAAAGAATGCATGACGAGTGTACATTCTCACCACACATTCTGTGTATGTATGGTTTCTGTGTATGCATCATTAATGCATCTGGCCCCTCTGGTGGACCAACACAGTCATGCTGCATGCGTAGCTAGAAACACTATAGCTAAGCTGCTGCCTGCACTGTGTTTGCTTTGCTTTGCAATTATGTGAAATGAAAGTTTAATGATCCCTGTCAGGAGGAAATTGAGCCGTTAAAGAGCAAACAGTGATAGAATAAATGTAAAGAGTATCCTTACATTCAGACACATTGAGAACAATGTAAATGAAAATGTGCAAAATATGAGAATTAGACAGCTGTTAATCAGGTTCCAGCTCATTAGCAAATGTGTTGTTAAGACAGATGTTTTGTTTAGACCGTGTATGCCATCAGTTCATTTCCTCTTCATTTGACTCAAGCTTCATCAAAGTGTACTTAAGATTTTTCCTCAGCTTGTTTCTCTAATAACTGAAGAGCCAGACATCTGATGACTAAATCCCTTTATCCTGTTCAAATGAACAAGATCTAAATGTTTATCATAAAAATGTGGCTTAAAACTGAATACGTGTCAGTTTCTGACAGTTTCTCGAGGACAACCACAACACCCACATTTATCTTCTACACATATACTCTCTGGTAGATGCCACTGTGGCAGACAACCAAGTGGCGATAATCATCTTGTGCTTATATACTCATGGGTAGAAGGTGCATGACGCCATTGACAGTTGACCAAATGAAATGGACCGTTACCATAACTAAAATTATCTTTAATTTCTGGGTTTGAAAGTTGTTGGAAACATCAAGAGTTTAACCATGAGCTCAAGTGTTTTTAGACTGGTACAGTCAGTACAAACATACCACAGAGTAAACAGTAATGCAATAGATAATGGATGTGTTACAGTCTATTTATTATCCTGTCTGGATCTATATTTAGAGTTGTGAAGAAACCAGGTGCAGTGCTTTGAAGTCTATATTTTTTTTAACGTTTTTTTTTTTTTAAACGTTTTTTACGGTGTCATTCTCCCTGACTCACCTGTTTTGAAGGTTTTGAGATTGAGTTCAGCCACAGTTCATTTTGTTGTTAAAAGAATTGGAAAAGCAAAGCAGCATGTTCAGCAGTTTTCCTCACAGCTGCCAAACACTGAAGTTACTGGCAGCCACAGATCTCAGAGGACTAAGTTCAGACGCTAACTCAGAAGTGTGTGCGGTTACTGGTGTGAACAGCTGCTGATATGGAACTTTTCACTTTATACTGTAATCGAGCCTGTGGTTTTATAGTGTAAGCATTTTCTATTTTATGTCTATCTCCTTCAGTATTTTAAGGATGTGGAAATTAAAATAAATGGACATGAATAAGTGAGTTCAATGTTCGAGTGACTGGAAGTTATGCCTTTCAGATGACGTCAATAGAATACGACTTTCTTTTCTTTTATAAGGTGATTTGGGCTTATTAAGAGGAAGCACTCAGATTGCTGATGGTGAATATAAGCTTCACATCTACTTTTTTCCAATGCTTTATTGATTTATTTTATTTTATTGTAAATAAACACAACATATAACATCCTCCCATAACAGTCTCAGCCATAAAGATTTTTTTTTTAATTCAACAAAAAAGAGATGAGTATATCCACATAATTTAGAAATAAGTACTCCTAATTAACTGTACTAATATAAATAAATACACATATGTACACCCATACTGTACCTACACTTACATACACACATTTGTACCTATGTACATCCACACATACATTCAAATATATATACGTTTTGCATTTAAAAAAATAAATAATAGGAAGAAAAATAAACAAATAATAATTATTATTATACTAAATAAAATAATGATATTTCTCATCTACTTTTAAATGACTGCGTGGACACACTGTGGATTTTGTCCTCCATCACTTCCATTGAAAGCACATGTAAAAGGGGATCTTAATAGTCAGTATGAACAGGAGCAATGATTACAGAGAGGAAAACCTCTTTACTGTTCATATAAACACCTCACTGTTTTTAAGACACACTTGGAAAAAGTGTGAACCTCTCCTTTTACACTCAGTATGCACAGCAGTCTGCACCTGGGACACCATGCCAATGTCAGTAAGCTTATACTAAGATGGATGGTTTATTGTAACACAGACAGATAATGGCACAGTATCCAGGTTACAACAGAGTCACAGCAGGACTGCAGACAAACACACCAACACCTCCACAGACAAACAACCATCAATCACAAACAGCAGAAAGCCGCTGATTGCGCATTGCCATCTATCAATCTGTGTTATGCCTCTGGGAAATCTACTTGACAATCCAGGTCCCGACCAGTCAATGCCATTGATGAATCCATTAGGTGGCAGGGAGATGAGGTAACCACCACAGTCACAGGAGAGCCAACTTATCGGGCAGATTGGACATTTACACAGTGTGTCTCTGTGTTATCCTGACAATAACAGACACACACTAAATGGGTTTATCAGTCACTCTTACTCTTGAGTGAGCAATCCAATAACCTTGTGTTATTTTATCCTCGTGTAAATAGTTGGAAAGCTGAGAAAGTTACAGAATAGAGAGGGAATGACAAAATCCCACACAGAGAGCACTCATTGACAAACATGCATCCAGCTGATCTTCTCATTCTGTGATGTTCAGTGGGTTGCTGCGTGTTGTAACTCTGCTGCATTTAGTTCCACCTCATGATTTGCTACATACACACTGCCTGTCAACAGCCCCAAACAAACGTGCGTTAACCTGTTGCTTTCAATGAAAGGTGAGAAGTTGGCCTCTGTGTATACCTGGTTTGAATCTGGTGCCTGCATCTGTAATCATCCTCTGCTCTGTCTTTAGTGCCTCCTCTTTCATTTGTGTGTTGTAGCAAAGCAGCACCGGACGCTTGTTGAATATTAGCGCCCTTGGTCGCTAACTGGACAGCACATTAACACTATTCATTCAAGGGAGTATATTTGTTCCATTCACTGGTGTCTCATAAATGACTGGAACAATTTTATACTCAAACTGGATGGTGTAACACTGCTTACATGATGGCTTTCTCCATTTATACTCTGCAGTCCTCTCTGTCTCCTCAAAGGCCAGTCCTGTCAAGAAAAAGTTCAAGTTGAACTATGCTTGAAAGGTTACTTCACTTCTGTGAGCAGATCCATTGATCTGTCAAATCTATTTCAATGAATTTGTTTCATTCTGAATGTTTTGTTGCTGTAAATGCTATAAATGCTGTAAACTGTCATCTCTCTACTGAAGGAAAAAAAGAGCAATAACTATGTATCTTCCACATATTTTGGCTATTTTTCTAAGTGCATGTGCAGGGGTTTACCAAGTGCATAACACTTGGTAGAGAACTCTCAGCTTTTATCTGTTCATTTCAGTTTGAACCTTGTAAGAAAACGTGCCTCAGTGTTATAATGGTTGGAAAACGCTGCATCACTGTGTTTTTTGAACAGACTGGAACATTTCCAAGAGATGATGGTATTGGTGCAGGGAGTGTTGTGCACTGGGCCAATCAGGTGTCAAGATAGACATGGATGTCACATCACTCAAAAGCAATGAAAGGGAGGGCAAGACTTGATGACTACTGATCTGAATGAATATTGCTGTCCCGTGTTATTCCTGCTTTTATTTACCCAAGTAAGTGTGTGTTCTTACACTGACCTGACACCCAGGCCAATCAGCAGACGAATCAGGCAGAACAACAGGAATTGTCCTGGTTCTTCCTTTGACCAGTCCATGTCTGTCATCACAAAACAATTTCCTAATTTAAACCATTTGATATTCACTGACTGCAGGTTATTTAAGCTGACTCCAATATATCATACTGTAAGATATCCTATACCTTGCCGGCTGGTAACGGCACTTTTAATAATGATCAGTTATGTTTCCACAAAGAAGGTGATCAAATTGTAAGCTACTTCCAAAGTTTCAGGAAAAAATAAAATGTGAATCGTTACGGGTTTCTATGAACTACTGTTATATGTGAACTGAACCAGACAGCACATGATGAAACAGATGAACATTTATCTAACAGTGGTTTGTAATGGATGGATGATGTCATCCTGCTGATAGGGGCATATTTTAATTCATGAACGTAACAAAATTATAGAGTTAATCTGCAGTAGTAGCTCTGATACTTAAGGACATTACATTAATTTCACAATTAATTATTATTAATAATTATAGTCCATGTCCCGATCACAGATAACAATGAAAAAGCTTACCTAAAAGAAATGGAAGAGCTGGTGTCTGGATGACAACCTACTCCTGAACTTCAGTTAGACTAAAGAGCTGATGGTTGACTTTGGGAAGAAGCAGCAACTATGCTCCCCGCTTATTATTAAAGGGTCCTCGGGGGACAGGGTTCACTTCCGACTAGTTCAGCGCTTTATTGACCCTGGAGGGGAAATTTGATTTGCAGTGACAGTACAAAAAACTAACACAATAATAATAAATAAACAGTTACATCATAGAACATCATCACAGCATACAGCACAAACAAAGATCCTAAATGAGCCCCCTATCATTATTACTGTTCCTATTCTATTTTAAGCTCTTTTAAATACACAAATTGAAGGAACTGGTAGAATTACATTTCACTGTGATTAAATGTGTCTAATAAACTTGTTTGATGTTTTTTAAGAAACATGCAGTTAAGTGCAATAAGCCAGAGTCTGACAATTTCATACACTCAGTTCAACTTGATTTGGTGTTAAAGGTTCACTTCTTCATCAAGACACATCATATCCTGTTGCTATAATTTTGGAGGGCTCTCCTTGCCTCTATGAAGGATTTCTTTCTGACTGTTGAATGTCAGAATAAAACAGTAAGTCAAGATAGAAGTTGTGTTTTGATTTTGAGGGACTAACATAAAACCTAGATTTTTTTACCCTGATGTCTATATTATGCAGTCGTTTTCCCGCTCAAAACGCAAGTGTATTTGATATTTGTCCTATAAAAAGCAATGTTCCAGCTGTTAAAGATTTCTTCAAGGTGGCAATAAAGCCTGATAAATGATAACGGCTGAAGCATGTGGTAAAATATTTCATTTGCTCTAAAAGTGGCTGAATGTTTTCCATCAATTCTTTGGCTTTGGCTTCACACACATTTTAGAGGGACTGCAGGATTGCTACAAGGTTGCTTGTTGATACAGTGAAGGCCAGGGAGAGATGAGAGAAAGGATGACTCACAGCTACATTTTTATTTCATTTCATTTTTTATACTAGTGTGAGGAGAGTGTTGTATTCATTTGGTGCAATATATCTCTGGTCTGCCTGCACATAGTCATCTGTGTCATCTGCCCCGGTTTTTGTAACTCTTGATTATGAAGTGTAACCCGTTGTATGAATAAGGAATATTATGACATGTAGTAGTAATAGGTCAACAATCTCACATAAATAATGCAGATAGTAGCTGTGAATCACTGTGTTTTCTTTCCACCTCATTATGCATCAAACATAAGTTTGTGCAGCGTGTTGTCCAAAGATGTTTAAGGCAGCAGTGTTTTCCACCTGTTATCTTTTAAAAGGCATTAATTCAATCAAAAATTCAAATTCAAAATTACTTTATTTATCCCCGAGGGGAAATTCAATTAGTCTGTTAGCTCTTCTGTAAATTATTGAAGAGTTAGACAGCCTGATGGCTGTAGGAGCTAAGGATCTTTTAAATCTCTCCGTCCTGCAACGGAGAGAAAGGAGCCGTCCACTACTGTTTTTTTGGTCCATAAAGGTGTTGTGTAGCGGATAAAGATAAAGATAAAGATACATTTATTGATCCCACATATATATATATATATATATATATATATATATATATATATATATATATATATATATATATATATATATATATATATATATATACAACAACATCTTGACAGTGCATCTCTCCACCACCTCCTCCAGTGTGTCCAACCTGGCTCCAATCACAGAGCCAGCTCTTTTGACTAGTTTGTCCAACCGCCTTGCTTCTCTGTGTCTGATGCTACCTCCTCAGCAGTTAAATTGTACACCTAAAAAGTGACAGAGGTAGCTGTATAAAGATTGAAAATAGGGATGTTCGATAATATCGGCCGATATTTCCTTAAAAATGTAATATTGGGTAGCATCGGTATCGGGTTTTATAACTGATGTTTGTTCTGTAGTCTTCAGCATTTCTGAGCCGGCATGAACGCAGCATGGGACGTTTACCGGCGCGCGCTTGATGACGTATAACAACAACAACACGCTAGACTTGTGGGTCGCTAACCGTGGCCGTCAGAGTCCGGTGGGTCCTATCTGGGTCCTACTCTGCTGTGGGGACACAACAGCTGAGAGGACCGAGTGAGAGGCATAGACTGTATATAAGAAATGGACGTAACATCCGTGATCACATTGGTTTGTGGACTGCTGCTCGGAAGCCAATAGTTTCAGATCTGAGCAGCGCCATCTTGAAAATCTCAGGTGCATGCCGGGAAAAATAAAAACACGGATTCTACTTATATGGGCATCAGGAGGAGCAAGAGGACGGAGCGGGGGAGGTTGCGAGGGCTGGATCTACCACAGTCTACATCGGCAACGTGGTGATGCTAACCAAGTTAGCTGTTACGACTAACTATAACCACAAAACTCCGGAGAAAACTGTCGGTGTGAAACAAGTCCACGGCTATTTCCTGCAGTCTATCTGTCCGCGCTCCTGAACCTGTGAATCAATCAACTTGTCAATCAAGACGTAGCCACGCCCTAATGCATACCCTGCTTTATCGTCAAATATAAAATCAGGGAGGCCAAAATTTCACAAATGAAAATCATACTGCATTGAAGAAGGCTTTAAATTAGCGATTGAGACCATAAACACATTTTAAAAACGTTTACTGAGGTTAGAAATCAAGTGAGAAGTTGGTGAATTCTCCATTGACTTGTATAGAGACGGAAGTCCTTTTGACACCAAAATGGTTGCCCCCTGGTGGCCTTCTGATATAATGCAGTTTTAAGTTACTTCCATGTTGGCCTCATTTCAGAGGACCGGAACTCCCAGCCTGGTGAGAGGACGTTCCTGTAAAGTTCCCGCCTCCAGAAACGGGGCTTATGTCTGTGGTTTGGAACTATTTCCAAGTGTGTCCTATGGATAATACATTTGCAATTTGCAATGACTGCAAAGCAGCATAATAAATATGGCAGTGCCATACTGGCACTTTTTTCCATAACTTTAATTAAGTAATTAAGTTGAAGTTGTTCTCTTATTTTGCTCAGACAGTGTTTACATTTGGAAAGCCATGTTGCATTTATGTATGCATCCAGTGGGGCATCACAATAAAATTAGGCATAATGTGTTAATTCAACAGTAGGAGATATGTTATGTTGTGACCTAATAGTTTTGGTGTAAAAAGCCTGCATATATCGGTATCGGGTGATATCGGTATCGGAAATTAAGAGTTGGACAATATCGGAATATCGGATATCGGCAGAAAAGTAAATATCGAGCATCCCTAATTGAAAACCCATGTTTTCTTTGACATTTCACTACACCTGGTTAAAGGGCATAAAGTGGATGAAAATATTTAAAGATTGTTACAGAATGTTACAAAATGTCATTGATTCCACTGTTTGAAATGGTGTTTCAGACACATGAAGACAATCCCACAAACACTTTGTTAGAAGTGTACTGGTACGAGACATCAACAGCATGAGATGTATCAGCTCACAAATGAACGGATGAAGTTAAATGTTTGTGTATTTTCCTGTCTCTTGCAGTTTGTCCAGATAAGGATCCAGGACTGCAGCCATGGATGCCGGGACACAGTGAAGACCACCGTGTTACTATTGGTTATGGCAGGAAGGTCCTCCTCACAACTTCAGCTACAGTCCACTCCATCGAAATCCTCAGTGGAGGTAAGCCAATCACATCCATGATGTGAAAATCCTTAAATATCAATAATTAAATGTATATACTGTATATATATATTTGGATGGCGTGGAAAAGTTAGTGTATCAATAAAAGCTAATTATGTGTGCAAATGAAAATATACTTAGAGAATGAATCATGGCTTACATGAAGCATGTGACTGCTGTCCACTGAAGCTTCTTCTCTACTGAAGAGACAATCACATTAGTAACATACAATCTCATTCATCCAAATGTTAGGTTGCTTTTATTAACACACAGTTCACAGTGTTTAAAATGACCAAATAACATTAAATCTATCCTTTTATTTATACTTAAAAGGGGGAAATTCAAAGTTGTGTATGTAAGTAGTAAGTAATGGTGAAGTGATGAAAAATAACATAAAATAAAAATACTTTATACAATAAACAATCTCTCAAATTTGCCAATCCCCTGAATTTGGACCTTCATTGATGTTATTTTTTTACTCCATAAAACCCCTTAATCAACCCACATTTATTTATTTTTTCTTAATTGATACCAAAGCAAGGCCAGTATATGAAATCCTTGAGTAATTCCCTTGAAATATCATTAATTTTCATCTAAAAATATTCAGCTCCCTAAGATAACCCCAAAATCCCAACCTAAATAAAGCCATCATTTTCATTGATTATCAAATGAATGTGTGTATTAAAGGGAGGGCCTTTTAGAAAAAGGCGGTTTCATTTTCTCTCTTTCATATCCCTGACTACTGCATCAAAACCATGGATTTATAGAAAGATATCTGATAAGAAAATGAAGGATTCATTCCATTATTATGTTGTAGTTTGGTTGGGTTGGGTGGCGTTGTGGACTGAGGCTGTAATGTTCATCTTTCAAAGACTTTTCTGCCACATTTAACCATAAAGCCATTTTGATATAAATGGTCTATTCTACACTCTGTGGTCAATTCCTTACAGAAGTGTCTCAGACTGAAAGAGATTTTGAAGTGAAAAGATTTGATTGCCTATTTAAGGGTTGCATTGTACCAAACAAAGGCATAAACGGCTTAATATTATTTAAGAAAATAGGCCTGTTGAAAGCAGGGCTTTAGTCAATCAGAAAAAAAGCAGCACATGTAAAAGGTGATGTCTGATGTTCAACAGCTATTCATCACTTCACTATTGAATCATTGGATTCAGAACTGGTAACATGGGTGGTTGGCTAGCTACATCTGCTGTGTGTGTGTGTGTGTGTGTGTGTGTGTGTGTGTGTGTGTATGTGTGTGTGTGCGCGTGTGCGTGTGCATGTGTGCGTGTGTGTGTGTGTGTGTGCGCGTGTGCGTGTGTGCGTGTGTGTGTGTGTGTGTTTGTGTGTGGACAACCTGAGCTCAGGGCCATAAATGGTAGGAAGACAGGAGGTGTCTGAGGGCAGTGGGGCATGAAAAACCTGCCAGGAGGCTTCATCACTCTCTCTCTCTCTCTCTCTCTCTCTCTCTCTCTCTCTCTCTCTCTCTCTCTCTCTCTCTCTCTCTCTCTCTCTCTCTCTCTCTCTCTCTCTCCCTCTCTATGTCTCTTACTCATGTAGGAAAGCTGGTGATTGCTGACACCAACCGGCCCATACTGCTTCGAACAAAACACATTCTGATTGGGAACAAAGGGGAGCTGCACATCGGAAGCCCAGACTGTCCTTATAAAGGCAACCTCAACATTTCCCTGTTTGGAAGGTAGCGTTGTGTGGAGTAACTCATACAAACATGGTGATATTGTGTTCTGTTCTCAGTGAGTGACTCTACCAACACATTAACACAGGTTATAAGCAGTTCAAATCCATTAACACAAATGATATCTGATGTGTTGAAACTGCAATGCACTGTTGTTAAACACTTGATCCCATGTAGTCAATGTGGTCATTCTCTCATGGGATGAATCAAATGACGTTTGATTGATTTGATGTTAATGGGAGTATGACACAAATACATGTATGAATATTAAAGTGGACCTCTTCAAAGGATAAGTGGAGAGATCAAATTCAGCATACAGTGACTTTATGAACCAGTATTGCCTCAGCCCTGATCTTGAAACCCCTTTTTGTTTTGTCTACAGTTTGGTGAGTTTTTATAAGTTTTATGACCGTCTCAGTGACTGAACATTTAAAGAGTTAAAGTTAGAAAGTTGTTGTTTTTGGACTGGATCAGGGCTATAACTGTGTGTGTATCTATAGCATGCTGTATCTTATTCCTCTGTATCACAGAGCTCCACTGTTGTCCACCACTCATACTAAAACATATCAGTGAGCCATGCTGTGGCACTGCGTGTCATGTTACTTCATTACCATAAAAAAACAACAACACACACACATACACACACACACACACACATACACACACAAACACACACATACACACACACACACACACACACACACACACACACACACACACACACACAAACACACACATACACACACACACACACACATACACACACACAATGGTTGATTTTCACTCAATCCCACACACACTGTCCCGTTGCCAGAAATTCTCACTAGAGCACCAAATGTGGATTCATCCTGCACAAAAGCACTATTTCCTCCTCCTCCTTTTTTAAAGATTTGCATCCTCAGTAGGGACCAATGTTCTTTAGTATGAGGGCCACAGACGGAGTAGGGAAGTCAGAAACTACTGACAGAACAATACTTGTTGGTTTGGGTCAGGAAAATAGAATGCATGTTATATAATAATATATAATACCTGATATGAAATATATAACGATCTTATCCTCAAGTTCATGTCCAGGTGAGGACTATTATCACACTCTCTCCCCTACTCTACCTGTTTTTTTGTTTTTTTATCCTGTCCCCCTCTATTGCCAAATTATAAAACCTCATCCAAATGACATGGTCACCTAGGCAACCTCTGCATCAATGAAAGACTAGCAAGCATCACATCGTTTTTACCCTATCGTTATCAAAGTGAAACCTGAAGTATACTTTGTTCTCTCATATTCAACATGAATATAACTAAGTCATTTTAACTCCATCACTGTTCTCAGATTGGATGACAGTGATCAGGAACACAGTTACTTTGGCCGGAAGTACATTGGCGTAGGGACCGGAGGGACACTCGAGATCCACGGAGCACAGAAGCTGTCATGGACTTTTCTCAACAAGACCCTCAACCCTGGAGAGAGCAACCAAAACAACTACCTGTTCCAGAGAAGCTGGGGGAACCGAGGCATCATTATCCACGTCATCGACCCCAAGACCGGAGAGGTGCTGCGTGATGACAGGTGAGGGTGTTATCAATGCAGGAGCTGCTTTTCTCTGCTGCTTCACCATCATCACACTTCTAATTGGAGCAGAAATGATACGATGGCTGATGGCTCATAAACTGTCTCACCACAGGATTGTAATAAAAGAGAAAAACAATCCTCAAATGGCTCTGGCATTGTTTCATGCAGAGATATTCAATTTAGAAATTGATGCCATCCTTACTAATGTTTCGTGATAAATTATCCATCATGTTTTTATTCCAGATGGATATCATATAGATTGGTAAATCGATTAAGCCGTATTAGAGGAGGAGGCAGGGCAGTGAACAGCCTCCAATTCAGTCTAATTTTCTGTTGTTACACCATGTCTGATATAAAGGTGACAGTGTTTAATACAGGGTCATTACAACATGTTTAATATGCATGAGTATAAGTGAGAGATTAGAGAATAATTCAATGCTCATTATGAATGGAAAAGAAGAAAATATTGCTTTGAAGTGGGTTAGTGTTACACAAGTGGATGTAAATGGTTATTCAGCTTATATTTGCTCTTTTGCTTTTGTGCTCTTTAGATGTTATTTTAGCTTCCACTTTGTGTGGAGATACACTTCCTGATTTTGTTAGACAACCAATAGTGTCCCTTTATCCTAAAAGTAGTAATTATCCAGTGAGCTGGAAGAAGATTGTTAGATGTAGGGGTGCTATTAGCAACTAAAATGACAAATTCCTTTTTCTCAAAAGTGAGCAGAGACATGTAATTCACAAAACAAAGAGTTATTGTGCTGTTACAAGAAAAACATGCAATCTGATATCAGTTGAATTTTAACCATATCAGAAGGTTTCTTTAAGCAACTCGAATTTCACTCTTTTCTGTGTCATTTTTTGAGGTTGACCATTGATCATCTGATCTTCCTGTGTGTATACATATAGTGTATTGTGTATAAGGTACAGGAGAATGTGCATTTATCCTTTCTTTAAATACGGTACTTTCATTTCTAAACCTGAAAACAAGGGCATAGGTTTGGTTTTAACTTGAGTTTTGTGCACCGAAATTGTTCTCTATCTTTCTTTTCTCTTTCATACATGCACATGTGAGCACACACACACACAAAGAGCCTGACTCAAAGTTTGCTTTATGGAATATGTACTAAAACCTGTAAAAAAAAATCTGTACTTCTCTGTTTAAACAAACTAACTCTGTAATCCATTTTCAAACTGCACCTGACATTCTGTAGTTCTGCCTGGGCAAACTGTGGCTAATTTACCTCATAAATAATGTCCATGTCATTAATGATACACAATAACAGCTCTGTCCTTCATCCACTCATGGAAAAGCAGAGAAAAGAGGTTATATAAATATTTCTCCTAATGATTTTACAGACGATTAATGTTTGGGATTCATAACACAGCATTTGGTTCTTATTTAAAAAGGACCTGGAGTCTTAATTCAATTGTGGAGGAGTTTAATAAAATAACAATCACAAATATGCTAACAACACCTAACCACTGAAATAGAAATATAACATTAAATTATGTTAGTTTTGAAATATTTAAACTTCAGATTCTCCAAAGACACAATAATGAGTTTGCTTGTTACCCTCCCTTCATTCCCACAGGTTTGACACATACCGCAGTAAAGATGAGAGTCGTCGTCTTACGAAGTATGTGGATAGTGTGGAGGCAGGACTCATAATGGCCATGGTGGTTAACGACGAGGGCTCCAACAACTTGGAGGACTCAGCCAAGAAGAGCCTCTCCAGATTGGGCAGCCAGCACATCAGCAGTCTGGGATTTCGGTGAGCTCTTGAAATATTATATTAGATGACATCACTGTAGCACTCTGGCAACTTGCGATGAATAAGCTGTCATTTTGAATTTTTTAGACAAAGATAAAAACTAATCAAAAATATAACAAAATCACAATAAATTACAATAATTGTTAGTCACACCCTACTGATCAGTACCATGATCTCAACACATCTGCTCACTTCTCCCAATTCAATCTCAGAGGTAATAAAGTTCACACTCATGTGTTGCTTAAGCTCCCAGCACTGTATATCTATGGAGCATTTTTTTAATTGCTGGGACATAATGAGGAAATGTTACAGTAACAAGTCTACAGTGTACAGTCTGTAACTGATGAAATATTGAAGATTGTTAAATTTTGTCCTAGCGTTGCTATTTTAACGGACGCAGGTTCTCCAGCTATTACGGTAAAAGCGGAGCGGCCCTCAGAAACTCACAGACCAACATACATAGCCAATCTTCTCTCGTGACGCTAATCAGCCAATCAAATCTGTGGATTGGGGCATGCGGAGAGACTCGACTGTCAGTGAGATACACACGGAGATGTTGATTTGATTGGGGAGCGTCGGATTCTTGCAAATGGCATTACGACCACTGGACGGACCCATAGACACCAGATTTTTTTAACAGCTGATCTGTATCTTATTCTACTGTCAGAACATAATGGTAGTTTTAGAAAATATAACACAAAAATAGTTACATACTGAAGCTTAAACAAACACCTGGGATTCGCCTTTACACTTATTAATATGACCGGTAACTAATGTTAGCGTGAAACTGCAACATTAGCTGTAAACAGCAGAGCAATTAGCTGTAAACTTTATAAAGTTATTGGTTAGTTAGCAAACAGTTGCTGATTGACACACCCAGCAGACACAGAGGAACATTTCATTTGGAGTCGTGTTTGTGTCCACCTGATTACTGTAAGACCTGTAGTCACCCTCCTTTTTAGCATTATTTGAGTCTCCACCAACTCCTAAGAATATCTTGCTCTTTCACTGGATGTGGTTTGATATGGTCAGAAGTGTGCTCTATTGCACCTGTAAACACACCCAGCAGTGATGTTACAGCGTGCCGAGACCCTAGACCTGCCAACACTCCCGTTTTTCCCAGGTTTGCCCATATTTTCGCCCCCTCTCCCACTGCGCTTTCATTTTGTTGTATCTCACAAGACACTCCCATAATTGACACGGCCCTCAACCTTTATAATGAATGATCGGTATACACATGGATCCATAAGTTTTGTTTGTTTTTCTGACATGACCCCAGTTGCCAGATCATCTATGAAAAAAAAAATCTACGCACGCACAATCCACACAAAATAATATTTCAACCCATCTGTCACCACAATTGGATTCGAGAGGTGTGTGCACAGCTGCTCTCTGCACAGGCAGTCTGTCTCCTCCTGTCCTCTGTCCCCCTTCCCCTGCTGATGATGTGAGTCACTGCCTTCAGGTACTGCTGGTAGAGAGGAGGGGCTGCGTTGTCTGAGCTAAGTTAACAAGAAATGTTCCAAATTTGAAGATATGTGGTCAACTCAGATAAACAGTTAGGCTACATATTACAGCTTTCTTAACCAGCACACTATGGTTGTGTAAAACATACAAGCGGTGGATGGGACACTGCAGGCAAAGCAGTACATGTTTATGCTTGTTGAACAGCTGGTTTGATAACGTACTTGACTTTTTTTGACCCTCTTATCCCTTACATCATAGCCACTTGCAGCCCAAGTAACTCTAGCAGTTACCCAGCCTCCAGAAGACACCAGATTGCTTCCTCAAGCATCCAACTTTAACTTTGACATGTAACAGCAACAAAGACATCAGGTGACTGTAGCAGCATCACATCAGACTGCCTAACACCGATGTCCGTTTTAGACACTAAAATATACAGGAAGAAATAAGTAGCATTATTGTCATGTCCAGTAATGAGCCTGATAGTCCTACTGTTCCATACAACTAATGGATTGTTCATACAAGCCACCGACTGGTCACCTGGTTAAGTTCAGGGTCATAGTTCAAAGAAACGAGCACTGGTAGGAGACTGTGTCAAAGTGGAGATATGACAATGTTACACTCCTTCCTCCTTTGCAGATGCACATCAGTAAAATGTAAACGATATTCATCGTAAGCATTATCAATAGTAATCAGTGAAGATGTCATTATTCATTTGTTAGAGAAAAGCAGGGAAAATACAATCATGTCATTTTCTAACACCAGTGCAACAAGTTAAATATAACAGTAAAATATGATCAAACTGCTGCTGAATTATATGCCAACTTTAGTCATGTCTTTTGGTTCTGCCCATTGTTTTGGAATAACATACAGAGGGAAATTAACACCATGTTAAATGAAGTTGTACCTATGAACACGGACTTTGTGCTGTTAGATAAATTGGTAGATAAAATAAAAATGAGAATGATAAATACTTAAGGATATTGTGTATAACAGCACTGAAACAGATAACAAGAAATTGGCTTCAAAAAAACAACGTGTCCCCAGATAGATGCATGGAGAGACATTGTTCAACAAATATATCAAATGGAGTACTTAACTTAAAAATGAGGAGGGGGGGGGGTCTGAAACTGTTTGAAAAAAGATGGTCTAAGTGGTTGATTTTGGCTTATCACTGATATATTGGCATTGGTGTTTTTGCCGTCTGATATATGCCGATATTTTTTTTAAAAGATATATATGCATTCTATGTATATTTAATCCGTTTTCCTAATTCAAGTTTAATATATACATATTAAATTCCCTGTGACTTTACTGTTTCAAAGCACTGATGTCATTTTATAAAAATTAAGTTTATTCTTAAACTGTAAAACGTTATGTCTCCATTGCATATTATTGTATACTTATTATATACGATTATCGGCTGATATATCAATATCGGAATTTTTTAACTCCCCAATATCGGTATCGGCATCGACCCCAAAAATCCATTATGGGTCGGGCTCTAGTTATTTTATTTATGTTATACTTATTGTGTTGTTTACACTGGGTGATACACCTTGTCACATTTAAAAAAAGGGAGGTATAAGTGCAGAATGCATGAAATGAAAGTGATGACAATAAAAGAAAAAGAAAAGAAAGTATAAAAGAAAGCAAAAGTCTTCACCTTGGTTAGGGGTAGACCAGAAGGCAAACACACCAAGAGCCTCAGTTTGATTCCAGTAGCGATCTTTGTTGCATGTCACTCTTCTCTCTCTCTCTCTCTCTCTCTCTCTCTCTCTCTCTCTCTCTCTCTCTCTCTCTCTCTCTCTCTCTCTCTCTCTCTCTCTCTCTCTCTCTCTCTCTCTCTCTCTCTCTCTCTCTCTCTCTCTCTCTCTCTCTCTCTCTCCATGTGTTTCCTCTCTGTCTCTGCACTGTCAGCTGGCCAATGACAGAAAAAATGCTCCAAAATATATATTTGTAAAAACTTTGCCTAGCCTTGATACACACACACATACTCCTATTTATGGAGTACTATGGCAGCTAATCCTGTTGTGTGTGCTTTAGTGATGTCTCTCACTACACAGAATGTTTTTGGGGGGAAAAAAGCTCCAGTGTTAGTATGTCAGGAATGCATGGGAAATGGAAACTGAATCATGCCCTGATAATAAAAACCCTTGGAGATGTCTGAGTTTCTGACATAATAGTATTCTGAGTCTCTAAGAATGTGTACACTTGTACACTGATGGATTCCTCCAATAAGAATCAGCTGTGCTCTTTTGTTACTCAAAGAAAAAAAAATTTAGACATTTCTTTGTAAGAGCTTTACACAGTTAACCACAAGCTTGTATGAATGTGTTTTGAACAAAGCGAGTCATCTGCTGTTTGAGAAGCCTTGTTGTGGGCTGAGAAAAAAAACAAAAAAACGGGTGAATCTTGGCAGTGCGGTCCTTGCGGTCAGCCTCTGAGCCAGGCAGTGTTATGAAACTTAAAGCACTGAGAAGGGTTTCATAAACGACACGAAGACAGGGCAAGAGTTAACATTCCCTTTCCTAATTTGCACGTTGCTCCATGGCTGTGGATGCTGTGGAGGACAGAGTAAATGGATTGTAGCGATGGTGACGCGACAGAGGGATTCTTGCCTAATGACTCTTGTCGCCTTCTCTCCTGACACCGTTGCCAAACAGGCCAACGCTGGTGTCATCAGGAGAGAGGCTGTGCAATTTGCGGCGCACCCGGAGACATTTTAATAAGCTGGAATTTATGAGACAGTGTAGGCTATGCAATACATTCTCAGTTATGTAATTTGCATATGTTTACTGCAGCTGCCACAGTGGTGCTGGTGGCAGCACATACAAATGCAGCAGCACACCTCTGGTGATGCTTTTTTAAAGCTCATTCAAAATGAATTTAAAGTCAGGAACATATACGGATACATTTTAAAATTCTGAGCTATGGAAACTCAGATCAAGTTAAATGTTGGATGCTCACTTTGATTTATTATACATTTCTGTTCTACGGTGTAGACAATGAAATGTTACTGACTCACTGTAAAGAATGATCATAATCAATCAGCATCAAGAGTTATTGATCAATGACAGCCACTCCTCCTTTACCTCAATGACTGCCGAGATTTTCTGGCTCTGCTCTATGTACTTAGTTGGAGTACTTCACTTTCCCAGACCCCCTGAACTACACACCATGTGTTGGCACATTCGTTATTCAAAGACAGGTGAACATCAGAAACGCAGAGGGAGATTCACACTTGAATTGAATAGAACTGACTTTATTGTCCGCCTTAGTGGGAATTTGTCTTTGGCTTCCTCCAATACATAAAAAATACAAACAATACACACTATATCATGAAGACATTAAACACATACACCAACAATACACAACATAAAAAAACATACAACTGACAATTGTGCAAAGGAGCAGGAAAACAGCATTAACCATTGTAATAAGTTCAAACCTGTTAAAAGGTGTCTAATAATGATCATTTAAAAAAAAACTTGAGTTCATAGTGAATTCATTATATATTCAGTGCCTCTATGGCATAAAGGATAAAAGACCTCCTATGTTCCTGCTCACCCTGGGGCCCTCGGGGGCCCTCCATCGACAGCCAGATGGGAGTAACTCAAAGGTTTGTCATAATATTTGTTAGATAGGTTATAGGTTGTTTGCCTAACATTAGCCATACAAGCTAACTAGCTAGCTAGTTATGAATACACCCCAGCAAACAGTAGTGTTATATTTACTAATATTTAAGAAATATTCAGCAGTAGGTTACTGTCAATGTGGCTGTTTTGCAATTTCTACAGGAATGAAACAATGATACAATCAATCAATCTTATATCAATCTTTATTAATATAGCACCTAATCACAACAAAAGTCATCTCAAGGCACATTACACATAGAGCAGGTCTACTCTTTAATTGAATTTAAAGAGACCCAACATTCCCACATGAGCAGCACTTGGCGACAGCAGCAAGTAAAAACCCTCAAACAGAACCGGACTCTAAGTGGGGGAACATCTGCTTTGACTGGTTTGTGTTACAAATAGAGTTCTGAGACATGCTACTTTATACAGTACAGCTGAAGTCAGTTAAATGTCCCATACTGAACAGCGGGGGTTTACTAACATGGGTTCAGCAAGTTCATTGGTGTCAATGACTAATGACAGTTATTTTCAATAAGAGCAGAAAGCTGCAGCTCCTCCAAAACTTCTTCAGTATCCAACATGTGGACAGAACTCTACTGTATAACACTGATATGTGATATGTCTTATTCTATAAGTAAACATGGTTTTTAAAAAGACTGGGCATGCTTTAAAAAAAAAAAAAAAAAAAACCAAACAAACAAACCAAAAATCCCTTAACTACTGTATATCTAAGCAAAGTGTCACTACTGGGTGTAGTATATTATGTTCACAGTATACTATAGCATGTCATGACATGACACAACCAGAAGTGAGATACTGCATTTATAAAACAGCTACCAAATATTGCAATGTAGTAATTAGAGTCACAATCCAATAAAAAACAGTTTTAATTACATAATAATTAGATTAAAAGAGTAATTTACAAGAAAGTAGTTCCTGCTTGCAGTTTCCATTTGGCTCTACATTTTTCAGACATGGAACACACTTGCCTTAGAATGTACTTGAGTGCTCAAGACCGCAGTGTG
The DNA here is from genome assembly GCF_963691925.1 of Scomber scombrus. Lineage (NCBI taxonomy): Eukaryota > Metazoa > Chordata > Actinopteri > Scombriformes > Scombridae > Scomber > Scomber scombrus. The sequence continues at coordinate 2,012,658 of NC_084970.1, read as the reverse complement.
GATATTGGGAAAGACCCTCACATTCAGATAGTGTTACACACAGCTTACACACTCCAATGTTTTCTTGACTAACCAATAGCGGTTAACCAATTTTTTAAAGGCAGATATGAAAATGATTGTTTGGAGCAGGAAAAAAACCAATAGCTGACATCCTCCCAGAAAAGAACAGTATTTGACTTAATAAGAAACTGGACAACTGTTGAACTGGACATCTAAGTCAAAGCAGTGGGTTTTTAAAATGATCATTAAAAAAAAAAGAATAAATTCAGACCAGGTTTAGAATTGATTCATATTTGAATTACAACGGTGTACAATAGAAAAGTCTCAGTAATATCTCACTGGAAGCAAATCAAACAGATTCAGATTCAGATTCAGCTTTATTTATCCCCGAGGGGCAATTCAGTTTCTACATGTCAGTAAAATAACATTCCTGACATCACTACATACAGATTTTGTTTTTAGCTTGTTGGTAACACTGTGGGTGTGTACAGCATACCAGAAATATGGTTACTCACATTAACGGGCATCAACCTCACTTCTCTTTGAGTTATCTTCACTTCACCAGGTTAACTTCACTTTGTCCACCGTGGCCTCTCTGCTCTGCTGTGCTGTTCGCTGTGTGTGCGTGTGTGTGTGTGTGTGTGTGTGTGTGTGTGTGTGTGTGTGTGTGTGTGTGTGAGTGTGTGAGTGTGTGAGTGTGTGAGTGTGTGAGTGTGTGTACGTATGTCAAACACAGACAACAGAGGACAGAAGTAGCACAAACACACACACACACTGCTCATTAGACTTAGGCACAGGCGATGGAGGTGCTGCCCCAGAGTCTAATAATAGTAATAATGATGATAATAATAATAACTTTATTTATATGGCACCTTTCAAAACTAAAATATAGACAACATACAATAGTTAAATAACACAACAAAAAGCAACAGTTAAAAATAACTGACGATAAGGATGAGTCTTAAGAAGAGATTTAAAAGATGACAGTGAGTCTGCCTGCCTGAGATCTCCAGGCACAAAGTTCCACAGCTGAGGCCCAAAGGCCCCGTCCCCTCTAGTGACATATAATAGATATAGGAAACATCAGTAGGGCCCTGCTGGAGGACATCAGGCAGTGGTCAGGCTCATAAGGAGTTAGCAGATCATAAATATAGGCAGGAGCCTGACCATTCAATGCTTAAAAACAAGTAGTCAAATCTTCAAATCTCTGCCCTGTTCCTCCCTGTAAACCAGCATCTGTTCATCACCCCAGTGATGCATGCTGGGATAGCTCATTTCATTACCCATGTATGAGTGTCAGCCTCTTTAACTCTTTACGTCAACGTCATTAGAAATATAATTCCACCATCTGTGAGTGCTGTCTTTGTGCCATACAGTGTGTGTGCAGTCTGACATAGATGTTCCTCATGTTTCTGTGTGTTTTATCCTCTTCATTTTCCATTTCTGCGTTTTCATCTGTCTCTCTTTCTGTTCCCTCCCTTCGCTTCATCTCTCCTCTCTCTCTCTCTCTCTCTCTCTCTCTCTCTCTCTCTCTCTCTCTCTCTCTCTCTCTCTCTCTCTCTCTTCAGGCATCCCTGGACTTTTATAGTTGTGAAAGGAGATTCTTCATCTGTTGTGGAGGATCATGCTGTCTATCAAGGTAGGCATTTCTTTTAAATGTTATTTTCAGCCTGATCTTTCACTGTCGCTTAAATGTTCTAGTGCTCCTGTTAGGCACCAAGCAGTGACAAATAGGGTTTTATTTACCTAAAAGAAAGTGAATACTTTAACAAAACCAAGAACTTAATAACTAATAAAAAAGATAACCATACTCAATATAACAACAAAACTGACCCATAACATAATTCTTCCTTTTCCTCTTTGAGTTTTTTGGCAGATTGCAATATCAGCTGTAAGGTGCATACCGCCACCTACAGTATCGGAGTATGTAGAACGGGATCCACTTTATAATCCATTAGAATAAAAAAACATAAAACAAAAAGCTTACTATATTCTATTGAACAGTCCGGTGTTTTTTAAGAATTCTATAACCCATCTGTGAATTTCCCTCACCTTCTCTCCATTTGTTCCCAATATTCCTTCTATCTTCCACTTTTTTATCTTCCACCCTTTCTCACCCTATTTTGCCCTCTCTTCATTATATTTGCAACAGTGCATTAATACATGTTCAGCATTTTCAACTATATTAATGAACTTTCCCCAATAAAAATAGTGTCTTATATAAACCAGTGTGATCAAACTTTAAACTATACGACCTCCTCTCTTCTGTTTCTGCCTTTAACACTGTGTGGACCCAACATAATAACATCAGCATCAGCATATGGTTCGGTCTGATGAGCTTTCTCCAGGACTTAAAGAGTTCTCAGACATTAGCTCCGCCTTATGCTTGAACCAGGAAGAGTCCTCCTCCAACCACGCTAACTCAAAGACAAAGAAAGTGCAGGACCCTACATTGTTAAAATGTGTGCACTTCACTTAAACACTCAAACAAACTGTGTAGTGTCAATTGTTTGGTGTGTGGTTGTCTGTAACTGAAATGAACCTGTATAGATAAGCAAACTAAACTGTTGGGTGGATCCTACCATGTGTGGTTGTGGCCATCACAGCTCCTCTGGCACTGTGTTGCTGCATTACATTTGCACATTGTACCACTGCAGAAAACCCTGCATGATAAACTTGTCACAGTATGATCTTACCTGAGTATAATCATTTCCCTAATTTGTGTGTGTGTGTGTGTTTTAAAAGGAACCAAGGCCTCCTCAGAGGCCCGGAGCTCTCGTGTTTTCCAGTGGAGTTATGGAGAGCATTTCACCATCACTGCCAGCAGCCAGTGGGTGCAAGGTAACTCTTCTCCCACACATGCACAGAAGCACAGTAATGTCTTGTAGTGTTGTACATTTTTTAAGTGTCCTATATTGATTAAAGCGAGTGCTTTAAACAGCAGGCAGGTGTCCATATGAACAGTAAAGAAGTTTTCCTCTCTGTAATCATTCCTCCTGTTCATACTGACTATTAAAACATCTCCTTCAAATGTGTTTTCAATGGAAGTGATGGAGGACTAAATCCACAGTGTGTCCACACAGTCATTTAAAAGTAGATGATCAGCTTCTATTGAGCTTCATCAGTGTGAGTTAGTCATATCAAGTGATATCTGACACATTTATAGTCTTTTTAGACTATTTTTTTTTAAAAACACTGTAACACTGAAACATATCTACCTGATTTATCTGAAAGAAATCAGATCTACTAGATCTGCTTGATTGAAGCTTCATATTAGCCACAGATAATCTTTTAGATACATGTTTACACAGAAGGAGGACTGTGGATTTAGTCCTCCATCACTTCCATTGTAAGAGCATTATGAAGAGATCTTCTAATGGTCAGTATGAACAGGAGGAATGATTACAGCAACAAAAATATGTCACAATTTTCATTTGGGCTCCTGACTGTTGCAGAAGACAGATGTCTTGAGACAGACTTGTAATGTATGAAGCTACCTCTTCATAAATAGTGTTGATGGTAATAGACATTGAGGTAACATTTTAAGTGTGTCCTCAACACATGGTCCACTTACTAGTTTTTCCAGAACTTGAATTTTTTTCATTAAATTAAATGTTATTGTTTTGACACATACAATCATTGAATGGCAGGATATTAAGTTGGGACTCTTGGTCAATTCCTATTAGCTAATATGCTCTATGTGACACATTTTACTAGATATGAATTTATTCATGTATGTAGTTGCTATGAATGAATGAATGTTATTATTACTGTGGTTTGTTACCATTGTGACTTTTATGATAAATGCAATTAGTCAGACATGAGTTAAGCATTTTGAATTCCCATCAGAATAATAATGTAAGGGGGTGCATGTCTGAAATGTCTAAACCCACTCCAGAGTGGTTTAGAATGGTTAACATGTTGACCCACACAATGTATCAAGGCTATTTCTTAATTAGCTGAGGTGACTATAGCAAACACCACAGGCCTTATTTGACCACAGCATGACCTCTGGGACAAAAACAATGACCAAACATATTTTTTAGCACAGCTGCACTTGAATTTAGACTAATGTGTGCAATAAACTAACTGTAATAAATCAACTTGTATTTAGTCCAGTAGTCCAAATATAACTAATCCGAATAGTGTTTCTCAATGGATGGCTGTGGTCAACTTTTGAAATATGTAAGTCATCATTTAATAAAATCATCACTTCAAAGCATTCAACTTGAACTCAGTGGGCTCCATGTTTAATAGATAGATAGATAGATAGATAGATAGATAGACAGACAGACAGACAGACAGACAGACAGACAGACAGACAGACAGACAGACAGACAGACAGACAGACAGACAGACAGACAGACAGACAGACAGACAGGTAGGTAGGTAGGTAGGTAGATAGATAGATAGATAGATAGATAGATAGATAGATAGATAGATAGATAGATAGATAGATAGATAGATAGATAGATAGATAGATAGATAGATAGATAGATAGATAGATATATAGATAGATAGATAGATAGATAGATAGATAGATAGATAGATAGATAGATAGATAGATAGATAGCATAAATGTATTGCACGGCAGTATTTTATAAACTTGTAAAGTCCAAGTATCTGTGATAAGATCAGCTAACATGAAGCTAGCTACTTCAGTGGTCAGTGTAATACGGTGGCAGGACTGAGAATAGCTTATTTTCTGCTTGTTACAGGACCTCAGTAAATACAAACACACGGGCAAGCAAAACTCCTACGCTTGTTTCATCATCTCACTTGGGCTCTTTAAATTCTTCTCCGAGCTGTAATTGATCAGCCTCGGTAATATCATCACCACATCATCTTCTCATCAATACGCGTACCTCAGCCCCAGCCGTCTGGAATGCCGCCGTTATCGACCCTTCCTTTACCATCGCTTCATAGCTGATTCCAATTAGATGCTTCTCGTCTCCCATCAGATAGCAACGCTTTTAATGAAACTGCCACTCTCCGGCAGATATGGACATGTGCGCACACATGCAGATAAACACACAGTGGAAGGAACGGTGTGAGGCAGTCTGTGTGTGGGGCTTCAGTTTGAAATTCAGGCCCGCAGTCAAATGCATATCCCCCCGCTGTGGCAGCCAGACAGAGAACATAATGGGAGGAGAGAGCCCTTCAATTACTCTGCGACAAATGCTCTCTGACAGTCTAAATGGACTACAAGTCAAAGCTTTGACGTAGATTATTGTAATATCTACCGCTTGGCTGTCTGACCACTGAACTTGGAGCTACTGATGGTGTGTGTGTCTGTGTGTGCGTGTGTGTGTGTATGTGTCCCACAGAGGCAGAGTGGACGGAATGGTTTGACAGGGATGATGAGAGGGGATCTGGAGATTGGGAGAAATTATCGGACCTACATGAGGCTTATCCAGACCGGCTGTGTAGCAGTCCACTGGACATCCAGGTAAATCTCCTCTTACTTCATCAAACACACATAGATATATGCAAAGTCCCACAGATACCCCTGTCTACTGATAGCAGACACTGATAGTCAAATGCAGTTTGAAAGCCACAGAGATGAGAGCTGCTGATGCTGGCAGCTGGGTAATTATCTCATTCTTCTGGAGCGATATGAAACAGCACAGATAGGTTATCAGCAGAAACTCTGAAACTTAAATAGTGTGCCAAGGTAATATTCAGTCATTTTACATAGATTACTGCCTGAGGACGTCTGTTTCTAGCAAACTGCACAGGTGGAATGTTTGAGGAAATATTTCAGGTTCATCTTTAGATGAAGTAATGGTAAATCTACTAAGTACATGCCTCTGGCATTTCAGTGCGGTGTGTAGTCTGTAAGTCTTAGCTCTCTTCACAGGCCTGCCCTTAACCATTACATACTGTAAGGGTCAAATTTGACCCATTTTTTTGGCATTTAACAGCTGTAAAAACACCCTTTTTGTTAAATGAATAGTTAACACTTTTAATAAGATAGTAGTTATGAGGATTTCTTTTTATGATGTAGCAGTGAAGACTGATGGCTCTAATGGTTCTACAATAAACCCCACACTTCCATAAAGTTCTGCTCATTTTACCTTTACATAAAATACATTTACATCATTATTGCTATGTTATATTTTCATGTCTTAGGTAAAATAGGACATGATATTGTGTGATAGTAGCTGAGTGGTGTAAAAGCTAAAAAATACACTCGCTCTGCTCTCTGAAACATGAATCAAGGTTTAATCACATTTATTGATCAGTCAGATCCACTATTGATGCTTTCTAAACACATCTGTGGTTCAACATTTGGTACAGACACTTTTTATGTCAAAATTGACCAGGAACATACTGCGAGGGTGTAGAATATGAACAGTATATGAGAGTTAAAGGACCATTCCAACATTCTTGGAAAATATGCTTGTTTGTTGATATAAGGGACACACATTACTACTTTTTTTTTTTTTTTTTTTTTAAACTTTATTTTTATTGAGTCATTCAATTTACAATATAATGGAGAAAAGAAAAAGGAACAAGAAAGAAGAACAAGGAAGAAAGTGCACAGACGGAAAAATGTACGCAAATATATCGTTACACAGAGAAAGATATAACAATATGTATATAAGCGGTAGATCCAAGGTTTAGAGTTACTTCAATCATTTTTGTTCTGTTTATCCACAGTCTACTCTTCTTGTCAAAACAGGACTAAACCATACACATTACTACTTTTGAGCTAATTATGAATATGATTTGGGTATGACAAGTGATGAAACCAAGTTATGTTACCAAGTGTGTGATATGTGAAGATGCTGCCAGTCGTTCTCATCACAATTTTTTTTTCTTAATGTTTGATATTTGCAAATTACATCGGTGAGCAGTGACATTGCATGTGTCACCTGATGGATACCATTCAATTTTAAAAAAGAAAGAGAAATGGTGAGTAAAGGCTTGCAGAGAATTAACACCTCAACAACATAAAATGGAAGACTTACAACATCTTACCTTAACCTGAAGTTAGCTTCATTCCACAAAGTTGACTCACCTTCACTTGCCTCTATAGGCTCTACAGTTAACATAACCTACACTTCTCCATCCACAATCTCACCCACATTCTGCACTTTATGTTTTAGTTTTATTGTATTTTGTATGTAAATAGTACAATCAGCCGGTTGTGTCCATTAGAGCCAGACCGATATGTTGGTCAACCGTCATAACTACAGTATATCAGTGTTTATTCCATCCGATATATGCCGATATATATATATATATATTTCTGCCTTATCCTAATTCAAGTTTAATATATACATATTCAATTCCCAGTGAATTTTACTGTTTCAGTGCACTGATGTAATTTTTTAAAGATTAAGTTTATTCTTAAACTGTTGGATATCACAGCCTCCATTATGTATGTAAGTGTTTTTAAAAAGTGTGTCATCGGCCAATATATCGATGTTGGAATTTTAGAGGTGAACCACTGCTGGGTTGACTGGGGAAGTGAAAACAGCTGTTTGGGGGGAAGGAGCATGGTGGGTTCTTGCAGGGCAGGTGGGAGTGTCAGGATCTGATATGACAGAATAGTTGGTGCATGAGAGGAGAAGAGACAGAGGAGGATGAAAATGAACTAGAAATTAACTGATAGGAATTCAAGCAGTTACATTCATTTCCCATCCATCAAACAGATATATCAAGTTACTAAATCTACATAGTTGGATGTTTGCACTGTGAGCAATAAAGCTCCAAAACTGCCCAGTGTGGCCAGCTCCATCGTGGCTGAGTCGCTGTTGAAGTGTAACTCAAGTGCTCGTTGACATGTACCACATTATTTTATCATTATCTTTAATAAGTAGTAAACATGATTTAGTATTATTAAAGAACATACTACCACAGCTAGCCGTTGTTTGTTTAATAATTAATGTTGCACAAGCTCCCACAGTACAAGTCCCACACTGTAACCCTCTGCTAAGATGCATTCTTTTTCTTAGTGTCACAGGAAATGAAATAAAGGGTTAACTGCCTAACGGCCAGAATCAGTTTTTCTTCCCTGTTTTACATAGAATAGAACAGGAAACAGTCAAACAAAAACATATAATCGGTTGATTTTTAGTGTGTGTCACCCATCACAGGGACACGTCTAGGGTCGTTTTGTAGCTCCTTGTCGCGGCTTCCATTGAAAACAGCTTGTGGTCACTTTTCTTTGTCACCAGTGGTCTGAACACACAATAAATACACACTCGTCACATTTTGTTGCATCATCTTTGCCATGTAGCAAGTTGTTGTTTCCATTACTGCCAACAAAGCCTTGATAGGTCACCTGTTTCTGGATCCAGGCTATTTTCACCAAAAACATTTAAGATGAACAATCTACTGTATATATATACTGTATATTTACAGAAATAATTACATCTTCAAAAATATATATATTTCTCTTCTTTCTTGATATGCAGTGTAGGCAGTGGGCACATGAAAAGTGCAACAGCTTTCTTCACTATAAGTAATGAAAAGGCTTTTAACCCTCCTGTCGTCCTCCTGGGTCAAATTGACCCCGTCTGTTTGACTGTTCCTTCTTTCCTCCCTTCCTTCCTTCCGTCTGTCTGTCTGTCCTTCCTCCCTCCCTCCTTCTCTCCTTTCCTTCCTCCAATCCCCCTTTATTCCTTCCTTCTGTCCTTCTTTCCTCCCTCCCTCCCTCCCCCTTCTTTATGTTCTTCCTTCCTTCCTTCCTTCCTTCCTTCCTCCCTTCCTTCTTTCCTCCCCATTACCTTCCTTCTTTCCTCTGTCCTTCTTTCCTTCCTTCCTCCCTTCCTCTTTTCCTTTCTCCCTCCCTCTCTCCTTCCTTATTTCCTCCCTTCCTTCCTTCCCTCCTTTCCTTCCTTTTTCCTCCCTTCCTTCCTCCTCCCTTGCATCCTTCCTTCCTCCCTCCCTTTCTTCCTTTCCTTCCTTCCTTCCTCCCTGCTTTCCTTCCTTCCTTCTTCCTTCCTCCCTCCCTCCCTCCCTTCCTTCCTTCTTCCTCCCTTCCATCCTTCCTTCCTCCCTCCCTTTCTTCCTTTCCTTCCTTCTTCCTGCCTTCCTTCCTCCCTCCTTTCCTTCCTTCTTCCTCCCTTCCATCCTTCCTTCCTCCCTCCCTTCCTTCCTTCTTCCTCCCTTCCTTCCTTGATTCGAGGACAACAGGAGGGTTAAATACCTTTCAAAGACAAATATCTACTGTGTTATCAGGAGCACAAAACCTATTACAATATGTTGTGATTCCAGAGTCGAAATTCATACAGCAGGGTTCTCAGGGATAGAGTGACTGCTGGAGGCGGTGTGGGACCAAAAAAAAAGACTTATCATTTTCATATGTTTTGAGTCACCTGGTAACTCTTTTATACTGGCATGGCTTTTCTAAAGAGACACTAAAAATGTTTGGAATAGAAGTGAATTGCTTTTTTTTGCCACAGTTGAACTGAACAAAATCCTAGAGTCAGTCATGAATGTCTCTTTAAGATATTTTTTTATATGCCAGCAAGAAAGCAATCATGCAGAAATGGCTGAAGGCAACCCCCAACAAAGAATGAAGGGACTGCAATTGTCATTAAAATAAACTGTATTTAGTAATTGACCTGTACCTTAAGACTAACAGAGTAAGAACAATGGTCTACATATACAGTATGTCCCTATAAAATGTAATAAGCCATTACATACAGTATGTTGTTGAAAGACTCTGTTCTCATACACCAGAGGTCACTCATAGGCGGACCACAGTCCTGATCCCGACCCAGACGCCGTCCTATCCAGACCCAGACCTGTAGCTGATGAAATATTGGGGATTGTTAAATTGTGTCCTAGCGTTTCTATTTTAAGAGGTGCAGCTCATCCAGCTATTACGGTAAAGGTGGAGCGGCCCTCAGAAACTAACAGACCAATGTGCATAACCAATCTTCTCATGTGACGCTAATCAGCCAATCATGTCTGTGCATTTGGACATGTGGAGAGACTGGACTGTCAGTGACATACACACAGAGAAAAGAGGAGAGACAGAGAGGTGACAGATAAGAGGTAGAGTTACAATGTATGAATACAGTTAATGTATTGGGATGTTTTGTTATAATGCTATCACATGTGAAATTAAGTTTATTTACTTTATTTAAGAAGCACAATTAAAAGCTTTCTGTAATGCACTTATTTTAAAACGCTATCTTTATACCCACTAGACACAGATGCTGAAGGAACTACAATGCTACTTCAAAGTACTGAAAAATAACACAGACATGATGATGTTCCAGACCTTCACTTGAGGAAATGTTCACTAATTGGACCTCTGTGAATTTTAATTGAATACCCCTGCTATACACCATCATGTAGCACTTTCTTTTTGCCTGAATATATCAATAAGAACAAAGTTGCCACCCCAAAAAACAAAACACAACAAACCTAACTACTATAAAATTCAAATACAAAATGATCAGGTGCACATCTGACAATCCAAAGTATCAAAGCACCCCTTGAACAACAAAGTGTATCCGAAAAGAGGAAAATGAAAATGTATTTCTAAAGAGCAGGAGCATCGGAGCATTATTGGACCAACAGTGACTCCCTCAGCAGCTCAGGTTTTGATCTCTTATTGACCACGAGGTTGCCAACTCTCCCCTCTCTCTGGCAGGCTCCGTCTCTCACTCTCTCACTGCCCAGACAAATCTCACACCAAAGAAGAGGAAGCCACAGAGCAACTCTCTGATCAAAAATATAGCTACAGGCTGTGCTGAAACGGCAATACTGATGTTCTGTTGGATTCCCACAACAGTTTAAGCTTAACTGCTTAACTACTCAGCAGCACTGAAGCAGCCTGCTGTTGCTGTGCTGCTGGGACATGACAAGGCTGCAGTCAGTGAATGTGGATCCAGGCTGGCACCATAAAGAAGCAGCTGTTTGCCTTTTATGAAGATAAGCAGCAGCACCAAGTCTGCCCACACCGCCTCCAACACCCATACCATTACCATGAAAAATAGCTACTGTAGCCTGTAGCTGCCCTTTTTTTATGGCTGCTGTGCAACAACTTGATCAATTTGCTACCTTCATTGCATCTTTTTATAGCTGTTCTACAGCCTGACCTCTTCTCTTGATCTCTTCATGGTGTGTTTTTTTTTTCTTTTTGCAAAATGAAAAACAACTCCAAATAGACTGCTGGAAATAATAATCATAGTTTTCTGATTGTCTTTTTCCAAATAATAGGAATCCTCACTTTTGATTTTTTATATATTAGTGAGGAAGGCCATCTCCTGCTTGGGTTTTCAGCTCTATGTGTGTCATCATTTTTCCGCCGAGTCTGGACATAGTCAGAGTTTTCTTCAGTTTGCACTTTTCACTGTCTAATTTGACTCTGTGGGATCTTTATTTTTAGCAACCAAGTGTTTTTCTTGGTCTCGTTTCAATATGTTACATAATGTGGTTATCTGACCATTCTAAGGAAATGTGGAGTTTCTCAGTGCCTGAGGCCGAATGTCTGTACTCTCCTCTTGTTGTTCCAAGACTTTGTGCTGTAACTTTAACACTGAAGTTCAATCTGTAGTTTTATTATTTTTTTGGGACATGTACAGAATTGTCAGTAATTTGTTACCACATATATTTTGAGACATTAGCATCATTCACCAAATGAACACATCTATAAAAATGAGGGGAAACTGGCAGCTTCTGCTTGCCTCTCCACTGCCATGGCTCCGTTATGAAGGGAAATCTCTTGGAAAGCACAAGAGCACTGTTGGTATAAGCATGCAGCAGTAATGCTTTCACAGTTCCCATGTAGAATGTCCATATAAGAGAGCAATTTTGAGGTTAGCAGTGAATTGAAAACAATGTGGAAAAATGTATAAACATTTGACTTGATATGGGACTCTCACCATTGCATCACCACAGCTGTTTCACAGTAAGTAAATTATAGATATCTCACAGCTCACTAGCTAAACCAACATGACATAAAATTCAGTTGAGAAATGGCAACCAAGCAAGCAATAAAGTTAACCTAGACTACTGTCCCACACCAGATCAGGTACCAGCAAGTAATGTCCCAGGAGGGCAGCTTTTAAATGCAATAATGTGTTACTCTAGTTGGATTTACTGGATTGTAATTAAACAGTCAGTACTGTTGCAGATATGGACAGATGATATTTATGTCACACAGACCACCACAGACAGATCACATCACAGCCATGCAGACACAGAAAGCATAAATTGGCCTTAAGCATTCTTTGTACACAGATTTTATGTGACAAAGGAAATTACCAAGACAAACAACTTACAAACAATATCCACTGCAACTGAAACACCAATGATATCATAAAAACTGTAACAAAACCACAGTAATCGTTTAGTGAGGCTGTAACAGTTTCATAATACCAATATGGAAATAACTGACCAGAATAAGTGTCATCACATCACATAGCTGCGTGTTTGTGATGCCTGCAGTGTGGATAATAGTCTGTTTTGTAATGCTGGTTTTGCAGAACTAGCCCCAGGACCTCGAATAGGCAACAATGGAAAACAGTGGACTCACTCTCAGTACTGGTAGCCTTAATGAAATTCCTGCAGTTTGCCAAGAATATAAGCCAGGCCCTAGACAAATACCAGATGTCTGGTGAAAAAAAACAACTTAATTTTTGATGCCTGCAAATAAGAGATGTGCCAATGCCAAGTGGCAAGCGATCTCTTTGTGTCTGTCTCTCAAGCTTCTTACAAGCATATTTCCCAGCACTTTGAAGCCTTTAATCTTGAGGAGCATTGTTAGGCACAGTAGGGATTTTTTTCTTAGAGAAAACATTTTAACATGTGACAAAAGGAAGAACACAGGTGTAATTAATGAAATGAATGATGGCTAAATTCCATTTATATGCCTCAGTTTCATGGTCTATTGTTATGTGTTTGGTAACTCCTGTGCTTTTCCTACTTTGACAAGTCCAAATGTCTGCTGGGAAAAGGGTTTATACCATTGGTGTGTCAGAACATTTGACAAGGTTTTCATATTTGAAATAGGCATTTATAAATACCAGTATACATTTTATAATCCATCTTTCCCTTGTCCAGGCTGAAACCCTTGATGGCATACCTTCCAACCAGACAGGAGACGTGATCCATAAGAAAACCAAGGACTATGGTTTTGTCTGCCTCAACAAGGACCAGGCTCATGGCCTCTGTCGCAACTACAGAGTTCGTTTCCTTTGTGGAAAACTTGGTAAGCTTGTCATTTATTGTCAGTCTCTTTGTGTATGTTTGTGACTGTAATGTGAAAATTTGCATTTTTTTTTACTTGCATGCTTTTTAAATGGAAGCACACTCTGGGTTATTAACCCAAACTTAAATATGGTTGAAATAGTGTTAAACACACAAAGCTCAAGCTTAAAACTGCCCCAAATGTATCGTTACTTGTACAAAATGGTGTGAATATGTGGTTTAAAATTGCTAAATTAAAAAATGAATTTCATTAAAAGCCAATTACTAATTGTGACAAATGTTTAAAAAGAGTTGAATAGATTACAATAAGCATTAGTTAACCCAACAGTTATATAAAAAATGATACTGAAAATGGGTCAAAATAAGTGTGGAGTTGCTCTTTGGGTAACAATATTGTATCGGTTAGTGTGTGTGTGTGTGTGTGTGTGTGTGTGTGTGTGTGTGTGTGTGTGTGTGTGTGTGTGTGTGTGTGTGTGTGTGTGTGTGTGTGTGTGTGTGTGTGTGTGTGTGTGTGTGTGTGTGTGTGTGTATATATATATATATATATATATATATATATATATATATATATACATAGTCACACACACTCTGGCTGTGCTCCTGAGTATGTGTTGTGTGCGTGGGCAGGCTGCTATGGAAGGAATGCATGGAGCTCACATCATGGTGCAGGCAAACACTGCCACACGGCAAGCTCAGAGTTCACAGGCGCTGCTCCAACCACACTGAGATACCACAGAACTCTGTCTGGGCCTGTCTGTCTGTGTGTGTGTGTGTGTGTGTTTCTGTTTCTGTTATGTAGAGAGTGCTTGGGAGTGCTGGCGTGATCTTTTGTCAAAGTTGACCAAGGGTACAATCCGTTCACATCATTCCACACTTGCCCTGCACACATAAGATGTCATAGTACAGCTGTATGCCCACTCATTCTGTTTCCCTTTATTGTGAACTGAGACATGTTATTTCATGCCATGCAGGTTGACGGAGACCCACTTCTATTTTAATCAATACAGCTGTTTACAGAGGAATTTCACTCACACTGTAAATGTATAACTACAACCTGAAGCACATTTTTATGCTTTTCTTACGTTTTATGCACTTAGCTGAAGTGATTATGTGTTGGGCTTTGTGCACTGCCAAAACACAGGTTACCTACACCCAGTGCTGCGCTTGAACCCATCCTGTGTAGACGTAGACTGAAGCTGCTGCTGCTCTGCAAAATTTGCTTCTTTTGCGATACAGTCTGTGTAGGCATGGTGTTAGTAGGCTATCATGCTTCAAGGATCGTTCGTCAAATCTGCCTCTGGCCACAGTCCATGAAACCAATTCTAATTACTTGGAAAAAATTCTCATGCTCGGTGATCATGTTGCAGCAAAACAAATGTTCCATAGGCATCCTGTCACGAATCACCATGTTTGTACATGTCTGAGTATTTTGTATCAAAACACAAAACTCACCATGTCTACTGTTTTTCTTTGTATCTCACAAGAGAACACACAGTAACTGAGAGAGAGGGAGAGCAATTATAGCAATAACAGTATATGTGTTTAAGGGGAGAAATGTGCACCACTGACAGCAAGCACTTAAAATGGGTACTGCCTTCCGAATTTAAAATATTGGAGAGAGTCGTCCGTCCCCCCCCCCCCAGACTCAAAGCTTAGGGGCTTTTAGGTCAGGTGAAACGTATCTCGGTTGATTCCGTTTTTTTGCTTTCATGGCTGCAGCATGTTGTGTTCGTGTACCAATGTAGTATCACATGGACTAAATTCTGTTAGGTGTTGAATAGGGGATCAACTCTGGATACTGGAGGATTAAATGGAAAATGGACTGCACTTAGATAGGGGTTTTCTAGTCTTCCAACCCCTGAGAGCGCTTTTACACTATAAGTCACATTCATCCATTCACACACATCCATACACTGTTGGTGCAGCCATAAGGAGCAATTTTGGGTTCAGTACCTTGCCAAAAGACACTTTGGCACACATGCGGATGGAGCCAGGAATCAAACCACCAATCTTTCAATTAGTTGATAAACTGCTCTACCTCCTGTGCCACAGCTGCCCCAGGTCATAGGAGTTGGCCCATTTAGTCTACATGTGTATTTTGGATTTGAAGGCTTTGGATTTGACCTCAGGATATCTTGATCAGTGTGCCGGGGGTCTATGAGGTGCTAAGGCTGCTGCTTTGAGTCATGCTCAAAAAAGGAACAAGAGCTGTGACCATCAGTTTTAATTTTATGAACAGAATATCCAGTCGAAGATATGGGGTAAAGAGTTATGGCACGGTGGCCTCAGGATTTCGTCTCTCTCTCTCGAGATCTACAGGCAGTATTGACCCATGAATCCAGCATCCGAGTCTTAAGTGGCTGGGATTATTAAACCATTTACCCTCTCCAGGCCATGTGAAGGATAAATGGGAGTAACTGTCCCAAGTGAAGGAGTTCAAGTATCTTGGAGGGTCTTGTTATTGAGTGAGGGTAAGATGTAGCACAGGATCAACAGGCAGTTTAGTGCTGTGTCAGTAATAATGTGGTTGTTGTACCAAATTCTTATGGTAAAGAGGGGTGCATCTCTTGATTAGGGTTAAGTGAATCTATAGTCATGAGCTTTGTGTAGTTACCTGAAGTATGAGACTGTGAATACAAGCAGTGACATGAGTTTCCTTGGCCAGAAAGGGTTCATACCTGATCAGTCATCAAATACCTCTGCATTGAAAGGAGCCAGATGAGGTGGTTCAGACATGTGATAAGGATGCTTCCTGGATGTCTCCTAAGAGATTTTCTGAGCGTGTCCAGCTGAGTGGAGACGCTGGAACAGATCCACAATAATGGGGTTTAACCTTCCGAATGCAGTCCAGTGCTGTGTGTGACTCTCTCTAGGTCGTCCTCAGACGATCTGGCCAGTTCATTGGTACTTTGCGCTCCTGCATCCTTCTTGAGTACATCCACATATGTTAGTGTAGGACGTCCTCAAGACCGATGACAATGTGTTGGTTCCCATAGTACCAATTTGTTGGCTGGCAGCTCTTGGTGTCTTTGGCAGTGTCCCGCCAGTCTCATTCTCCTGACTGGCCTGTGTAAATTCAGCTACGCTGCATTTTGCAAACCCTAACACTCACTGTCTCCCTCTGCAGTTCGTCCACAGGCCTCCATTACCATCGACATGCTGTCCAACAGCAGCATCCTGGAGCTCGCTGACCATCCAGAGGGCTGGGGATCCGGAGATCGGGTGGTGGTGGCCAGTACTGACTACTCCATGCACCAGGCTGAGGAGTTCACCCTGCTTCCCTGCCCTACCTGCAAACCCAACCAGGTCAAGGTCCAAGGTGAAATAACCTACCGAGCAGGCTAACATAAGTGCAGCTAGCATTCACACTTATCACTGATAACAAGTTGTATCCTACACTTATCAGTTTTAGCTATTAACATAAAGCGTAGTCCATAGTGTTCTTTGACATGTTTTGGAGTAATAGGCTATTTTGAGAGTGGCTGTGGATGTAGAGAGTGAAACTAGTTTTCCCTGCTCACATTTTCCTTTCCTGTATTTGAAGTGACCACCGGCTGGAAAAGTGGGTCATAAGCCCACTACTAAAGCCTTTAGGCTCTCATAGGCTCTCACTGCACCCACAATGCTGGAACTAAATGTTTAGCTTAAAGGAGCATGCTGCCCATTAAGAAAAAAAAAATCACTTCATTTCTATGTCCTGGGAAAGACAAAACTAGGAAAAGTACCCTGTTCTTTCCTACATCTAGAAACACATCTGAAACTGACTTTGATACCAATAGGGGTCTGTGTCCTTGTACTCAAAACAAGATTTCTAGTGTGATTGAATGTGAATTATTGATGTTCCCCTTCAATTTCCATCCATTAACAAGGCAGAACTAACACATACTTATAATGATAATAACTTTATTTACAGAACATTTTCCAGCAAATAGTACAAACTGCTCTCCAAAGGTGAGAAAAATTCAAAACAATAGCAAGCAGTAATAAATGAAACATGCACATAAACAAATACAGAAATAAAACTCTCAATGAAAGGAATACCAATGCAACCAACAGCTGATGAGCACACATGTGTTATCTATCGGCTCTGAGAAAATGCCTTTTCTATAGAAACACGTTTTCAGATGAGATTTAAAGGCAGTGACAGAGTCAGCTGACCTGACTCTGAATGGAAGGCCATTCCAGAGCTGAGGAGCAAGAACTGCAAAGGCCCGATCACCCTTTGTTTTTAGTCTGGACTAGTCTGGAATAGTTAAAAGACCCTGACTGGAAGACCTGGGGGGCATATTGGGACAGTAAGGTGTAAGAACTTCAGTTATATACTCCGTTGTCAGATCATTCAGAGCCTCGTATGTGATTTAAAATACTTTAAATTGGATTTTGAGACTGGAAGCCAATGCAGTGGAGCCACTGGTGTAATGTGTGAGATATGCTTTGTTTTGGTCAACAGTCTAGCGGACACATTTTGACCAATGTGGAGCTGCCCAATGGCACAACTGGAGGTGAACCCTCATTCTGCTTTCACTGATTACCAGATGACTGATGACATAATTGGTTAGGTATAAATATGTATATTTTTAGAATGCCAGTATCAGCTTTTTGGTTTGAACCAATCAGTAACTGCATTTAATCAGTGGACACCATGTGTTTTTATTACAACACACCTTTCATAATTGTTTTCTTTATTGAAGTAGTAGTTTTAGTTGTTGTTATTATTATTATTATTACCATCAATATTATTAATTGTACTATTATTGCTAAAGGTACTGCATAGGTCTGTTGTCCAATAGTTGTTCTAATAGTCTAATGGACAGAATTAATTAATATTAAAATGGAACTGCAAATTAATTTGACTTTTTACTTAATTTAGTAAAGTGTTTAGCTGCCATATTCCCTCTCACAAGTCATTTGGTTCCTCCTTTGACAGTTTCCATTTGTGATTGTTTCAATTTAAAGACGATCAGATAGATAGAAGAAGATATCATCAGGTTTAGGAAACTTTGATAAGCATTTTGGTTTTTTTTTATCAGATTTTTGAATGATCAATGTTTAGAAAAATAATTCAAACAAATATTTAAAATATTCCTTGGTTGCAGCCGTACATTACATGGAGTGTGTGAGAGAAGAGAGATGATGGAGGATGCTCACCATGATACATTGTGACGCAATTGTATTTGCTGCACAGCATAACCAACCTAATGAAATCAATGAAAAGTCCCTCTGTTTGCTTGGAGCATGCTAAAACAGAGAGGAGGGAGTATGAGTGAGTACAGCAGCTGAGGAAGCCACCACTCATCTGAGTTGACGGGGATGTCCACTTGTTTTTTGAGACGAAAATGGAGGATATAGTAAGGTAGTCTGACAACAACTGGCCAGATTACCATCAAATATTCTGTACATCCTGACAACGATAATCCCTGATGTTCTGTGATCTTTCCTCTAGTGCCAATATCAGACTAAATTTCCTCTTGAACAGAAGGGTTCAAATCCAAAAGGCTGATTTTCATGTAATCTAGTGAGTGCATTCATGCTTCCATCCTTAAAGTCTTAACACAGTTTTCCGGAAGGACATTTGAGGCAACTTGTTGAGGCTGTAACAAAATATATTAGAGAGGCCTCGGCTAAAATAACCACAAACACATTTTGTACTTAATTTGAAGGAATTTCATTCTCAATTGAAATAGAAAGCCACCACTTTACTCTTATAGGGCTTCAAACACAAACATTTTGATAGAAAGTGTTTCACAAGGTTAAAATAAAAAGGTGATGGAACAAAAAAACAAGCTGGCCTAATGAAAAAGACCATGCACATATAACAAGCAGTACAAGTGCGTCGCTTTACACAGAAAGGTAAAACGGTGGCTTGAATCAGTTTTCTTAAAATGGTAATGAATTCTGGTAACCTTTAACAGAGCGAGGCTGCTGGTTGCACAGTGTAGATGTTGGAATAACAAAAGCTTAATAACACTTTAGTTCGGCCCTGAGTTTACGTTAATGCAAAGTGCAGACAGAGTTTGAAAAACACAGAAGAGCAGTCAGACTGTATTCACCATGGTTCTGTGTACCTATGATTGTCTAACAGTTAGTATTGGTTCCTCATTTTTGTCCAATGTTTAGTGATGTCGCTGTGTTGTTACAGCACAATGTTATAAGAAAATATATTACATAAACTACGACTTCCAAGATGCATTTCAGTCTGAAGCATTTAACAGAAACTGTTAAAAGATTATGTTGATTTTGGATGACTTCAGCAACTAAGTGAAAGTGTTCTCCTCCCTTAGACATAGTGGTATGCAGTCTTGGTCCTAAATGAATCTGTAGCTCTGTGTTTGTGTTGTTGAGCATGTTATGTACAATTTGTTTCCTTTTCTTTCTTAAGTCCCAGTAGCTTGTTAAACATACAACAAATAGAACTGGGACACCGGAGACTGCCGTGATTGGCTTTTCATCCGTTTGGTTCTTCACAGTCTTTCATGTAGTGGAGTTTGGAGTAGTAAACAACACTGTGCTTCCGTTACCACGGGAATTAAAGTGAGAGTGATTGGCTCTCGCATTGTATCCAAGAACATTTGCATAAAGTTGAGTCTCTTTCAGCTTTCCCCCTGTAGTGTAGCTGGGTGTTTTCTGAGTCGTTTGAGGTCAGTGGGGAGTGTTGAGCTGCAAAGCTACGTCTCAGTCACAATGAAAAGCGACCAATCACCATCCCAGCTTTTGACACTGTATGTGTGAATGGCCGGTTATGAATCAACGCAACATTTTGAGTTTGCTGAAGATCTGACTTGAATTTATTCTTTTTAGATAAGGCAGCTGTAGCTCATATGCAGTGTTGGGGACTGTTACTACTGAGTACTTAAATTGTGGAGGTTATTTGTTAGGTTACTAGTATGAAGTTAAAAATGATTCAAACTGATGCCTGTAACATACAACTACTTAAGGCTTTTGCTATATTATTCAGTATTCTCTATTGTTTCCATGTCAGGAAAGCATTTAGGATAAAGAAAACTTTGAAAAAGGATTTTACAGTGGGGAAAAATTCTTTGCTCATACTTTGTAACTCTATTAAAACAGAAATCAGGTGATGAATCTTCTCAGCCCGCCATCTGTTTGGCTCCCCTGGAAATGGATACACCATTCTTCTTCTATTGCATTCTGTCAGAGTAGCTGCTCAATGTGCATTTGCTGCCAATGGTCGATACGTGTATCATTTTCAACTGAACTGTCGGTGCCGTGTGTCAAAAGACACCTGCTATTACCAGCAGTGACCACAGGTGTTATCAAATCAACCAGGACTGAAATGTGAAGGATTCTGATTTTAATGGCAGTAGTACTTTCTGTGTTGACAAAACACAGAAATTCCTTCAGGATGAGATCATTTTTATTTATTTAATATTTAAGATGTAGTCTATAGCGATTTGGTCTTTCTATCCGCCTGAAAAGATTCAAATCACACACTGAAACCATCTTTATTTTTAGGAACCCTTCCATGATGAGAGTTAAGACTGAGCCTACATAGGTGTGTGTGTGTGTGTGTGCGTGCGTGTGTGTGTGCGTTCATAAACACCCTGCCTGATAGAGGCCAGGTTGAAACAGCCTTGAGCAGTGTGTGGGAGTCAGTGGAAGGTGTTTGAACTGACTCAGGGCCAAGGGAAAGTCTCAGCCTGCATCCTGAAGGACTGTGTGTTCCTGACTGAGCCCATTCACACTGGCACGCATGCTACTATGAACACAGACACTTATTTTCTTTCTTTCTCTGTCACTGCTTACAAATACAATCATAAATAAGGATGGGAATTATTAAGAATTTATTGATACCAATGATGTTAATAATCCTGCTTATTGGTTCAATTCTTTATTGATTCCTGACCAGTTTTCTGTGGAAAGGGTTGGCTTACACAGAGTTTCAGTAACAGCACAACCATTTTATTATCTCCACTGATTATCAATGGCCTTGCATGCTGATGAATATATAAAACATAACTGGTAGATAAGATAAATGGTCTGCAGCCACAAGTTAACCGCAGTAATTAATGAATGCATTAATTTGGAGTCTCCTGCCTGTAAAAGAATAAGAAAATGAGCAGAAGGCAGAGCACTCTGTCTCCAGCAGTGGTGCAGCCTCTGTTGCACTGTTAGCTCCGGGGGAAAGACATTATTGTCCAGGGCACTGAGTGGGGGGTTTTGAGGTGAAACGGACTATTTTATTTTTTATTCTCTATTCTCTTTCAGCGCAGAGTTGGTTGAAGTCGTTTAATGCTGCAGTGCGTGTGCCGGTCAGTCTCAAACGATTGCAATGCTAAATGAAAAAATGCCTGCAAACACTACCTTTTTCAAAGATGAATAACAAGATAGTTGAGGATAAGCTGGAGACAGTCTGGAAGGCTGCACTGCCCTCACACTGCCTTTTTTGTTCCATCCACATCACATGCCTGGTATGGATTAGAGGAATTATTCAAATAAACTCAGAGACATACGATTCCGATGGATTGGACAATTTCCCATCGCTTATCATACATGCACAAATACACATGGAGTTATCATGCAGAGTTCTCCAGATCGACCTAGTCAGCCCTCAGTGTTCTCTTGTATGATTTAAAGTGGCCTTTGTGCTCGCAGTGGCTAAAAGTCAACAGTTAGAGGACATGACATCCTCTCATAGCTGTCACTTCCCAACATTCATTCACAAGCCATGAATTTCCGAGTCAAGGATTTATTTTCAGATCTCTGCTTGAGCTGCTGGCATTTCTCTCCTGCCCGGCTGCATCACAAAATTGGTCCATTACATCCCCCCCCCCCCCCCCCCACCTTCCTCTCTGTTTTTCCTCAGCTCTCTGACGTCACTGGCTGTTTGGCCATCCAGAGTGGAAATCCTATTTTTGTGAGGCAGTCTGCACCTGACTGTAATCTATTTCATTAATTCTTGCCTGTGTGCCACTTTGCAACACTGTTTTTGAACATGTAGTGATAATCAAGTCTATTCCCCAGCCCCCCCCCCCCCCCCGAGGTTATACACAGACAGGAGGCTGTGTTGTTTTTGTTGTTGCCAACGTGAGAGCTGGGAGATGGCTGAGAGAGACAGAATAGCCCAGGGCTATTTATCAACTTGAGTCCAATAACTTGTGCCAGGATTTTACATGTTGAACTTTTGACAGTTCTAAATGGCATAAATGATGATAAGTGTACAAAATAAATGTTGTGGAGAGGACTGTTGGCCTGGAGCAGTACTGTAGGATTTAGCATTATTCTACTTCTACCCTGACATTTACCTAGCCTTGTAAAGCCGGGCTGCATCTCTCCAGCTCAGTTTTCACCATGAGATTTAATATCCACCGTCAAACCAATTCAACCAGCAATCAGCAAGTAAGAGTATTTAGATGATGAGTCCTCTCAAAACACGCAAACCCCATTTATATGGAGCTCTTTTTTCTATCTTTATTCAAGAGCTTCACTATTAATTTGAGAGCACTATTTATTGATTTCATGTTCAGATTTTGTAATATTGCCCCTGGTGCATACCAAACACTTTGTTCACTTAACTTCACATTCTTAAATGACACCAGTATCAGCTCATTGAATTTACTTTTGTTTTCTACTGTCTTCATGTGTTAGCTACGTTATTCGTCTTTGCTGCTGGCACCTCTCCATTTCCTAAACTTTAAAATACAGCAACTTCCATTTTGTTATTAGTTGTTGCCTAGCAACAATGTTCACATAATGTACACTTGGGTCTCTTTAAATCTAATTAAAGAGTACTGTCTAGATCTGCTCTAAGTGCCTTGAGATGAGGATTATATGATAGATAGATAGATAGATAGATGGATGGATGGATGGATGGATGGATGGATGGATGGATGGATGGATGGATGGATGGATGGATGGATGGATAGATAGATAGATAGATAGATAGATAGATAGATAGATAGATAGATAGATAGATAGATAGATAGATAGATAGATAGATAGATAGATAGATAGATAGATAGATAGATAGATAGATAGATAGATAGATAGATAGATAGATAGATAGATAGATAGATAGATAGATAGATAGATAGATAGATAGATAGATGGATAGATAGATAGATAAGCATGACTTTATCAGTTCAACTTGAAGGAACTAATAGCACCATTAAAATATAAAACTTGAGGTCCTTGACTTTGGTTCATGTTGGCCAGCAATCTGCTGGATCTGCTTAAAGTCGTGATGAAGGTGACGTAGTTTTTATTCCTCCAGCACATCAACAGGGGGTGCTGTACCACATGCAGCTACTATTATACTGTATGCAGCTATTATAATAAAAGGTATGGGCGCTTGTGTATAAATGAACCGTACCAGCCTGTACTGGATGCTCTAGGAAGGCAAAACAACATTGGTCAACACTACACCTGGCCTATTAGTTGGGGGTTGTTGCACAAAAAATCTGAGAGCAGAAGTTTCATGAGCTCACAGAAGCAGCCTGAGCACAAGGAGAAGGGCTGAGGCTTGAGCAGGAAATCTGTTCAAGCAACCATATAATAATAATAATAACTTTATTTATGTTGCCCTTTTTTTTTACAAAGTGCTTTGACAGACAAAGCAAAGACATACAACACAGAGCAGTAACAAGGCCAACATTTACAATATGAAAGTAGAAGACAATGAAATACAATAAGGAGATGATGTAAAAAGAAAAAGAAAAATGAACAAATGACAGCACATAAAAGAAAGTCTGTAGAAATGAGTGTTAAGATGCGATTTAAAATAAGTTACCGATTCTGCGAACCTTATATCTTCAGATTGGTCGTTCCAAAGCCAACAGGCCCTGATGGCAAAAGCGTGGTCACCATTAGATTTAGGGCCCCACCTGTGGATCTAAGGCTGAGGGCTGGCTCATACAGGGTCAACATATCTGTTATGTAGCTCTGAGCCAGACCTAGACTCAATATGAGTGTAAACATACATACATACATTTGAGCAGAAGCAGAGCAAATCGAAGTGCAAGCAGAGGCTATTTGAGTGCTAGGGCAGGGTTTTGAGGGACAACATTACAAAATGTGAGCATGAAATCAATAAATCATGCTCTCAAATTAAGATTCCAAATTGGTATTCCTTGACTAAAGATAGGGGGAAAAAGCACCATACCCTACATTAAGAACTGTCAAAACTTGAAGTATGTGGAAAGCTCCCACCAATATGTGACAGACAGTTGAACATACCTTTCCGAAACCCTGGCCGTGACTCTGCTGCTCTAAACGCCTCCACTTTTATGATTCCAGGCTTCCCACCAGATGTTGGAAACTGGCTGCAGGGATTTGCTCCCGTTCAGCCACAAGAGCATTAGTTAGCTCCAACACTGTGGTTCACAGTTGGTGATCCAGTTTATCCAAAAGGTGTTCTTCCAAAGCGAAGTGTGCAAAGCCTTTCTTTATGGATCTGTGTTGCTTAATAACGTTCCTCAAATTGATGCCAATTTCTGAGTTTGCTGTTTCAGAATTTTGAAAGTGACACTGACTCCAAGTAGCTGCCATGGTCTCCCTAGATAGAACATCAGAAGGAAAGACCATCACAGTACAGGTGATCTGGTTAGGAAGGGTACATGTTTGTCTCAGTGAAGACTATAACCATCATTGATCTCTAACAGCCTTTTTGAAAATAATTCTGTCTCAAGTAAATACAAATACCATGACATCATTTAATGCAAAACACAACCGGCCTTGTCAGACAGATATGGTCAGAGTTCTCGTGGAATTTCAATTTCCATTAGATGTTAAAAAAAGTAATTACATATCGGTGATCATATTCTTATGAGTACATAACCAACTGTTTAATTTTTGTCATATTTTACACCACTTCCTGCTGACTCACATGGTCTCCCTTGGGTGTACCAACCACAGCATCCTGTGTCAGGCAGCCAGGCAATCAATCAATCAATCAATCTTTATTTGTATAGCGCCAAATCACAACAAAGTTATCTCAAGGCACTTTACACATAGAGCAGGTTCTAAACCGTACTCTTCAAGTTTTAATTTATAAAGAGACCCAACATTCCCACATGAGCAAGCATTTAGCGACAATGGCAAGAAAAAACTCCCTTTTAACAGGAAGAAACCTCAGGCAGAACCAGGCTCAAAGTGGGCGGCCATCTGCCTCGACCGGTTGGGGTAGAGGGGAGAGAGAGGAAGAATAGGAGAGAGAGAGAAGCACATAGAAAATAAACATTGAAGCTAGAAGGTCCGGGACTGGAATCTGTCATCCGGACGTCTACAGGCCCAGATTGCCTGTGAGATGAGAAAGCACAGACAACTCCGGGGAAGAAGTGTAGGTTACTGAATGCATTAATAGTACATGAATGTTATTGGATATAGATGGATGGATAGAGAGAGAGAGAGAGGAGGAAAGAGGAGCTCAGTGCATCATGGAGGTAGGAGTCCCCCGGCAGTCTAAGCCTATAGCAGCATAAACTAGGAGCTGGCTAACTATAAGCTCTATCAAAAAGGAAAGTTTTAAGCCTACTCTTAAAAGTAGACAGGGTGTCTGCCCTCCGGACCGAATCTGGGAGATGGTTCCACAGGAGAGGAGCCTGATAACTGAAGGCTCTGCCTCCCATTCTACTTTTAGAGATACTAGGTACCACAAGTAGGCCTGCGTTCTGGGAGCGCAGTGTTCTGGTAGGTACATAAGGTACTATAAGCTCTTTAAGGTATGATGGAGCCTGACCATTAAGAGCTTTAAAAGTGAGGAAAAGGATTTTAAATTCTATTCTTGATTTTATGGGAAGCCAATGCAGTGAAGCTAAAATAGGAGTAATGTGATCTCTCTTTCTAGTTTTTGTCAGAACGCGTGCAGCTGCATTCTGGACCAGTTGGAGAGTCTTTAGAGACTTGTTAGGGCAGCCTGATAATAATGAATTACAATAATCCAGCCTAGAAGTAACAAATGCATGGATTAGTTTTTCAGCATCATTTTGAGACAGAATATGTCTGATTTTTGAAATGTTACGCAGATGAAAATAGGCAGACCTTGAAATTTGTTTTATGTGGGAATTAAAGGACAAATCCTGGTCAAATATAACTCCTAGGTTCCTTACAGTAGTACTGGAGGCCAAAGTAATGCCATCCAGAGTAGTTATATCATTGGATAATGTGTTTCTAAGGTGTTTAGGGCCAAGCACAATAACTTCAGTTTTTTCTGAGTTTAACAGCAGGAAGTTACAGGTCATCCAGGCCTTTATGTCCTTGATGCATGTTTGTAGTTTAGTTAACTGGTTGATTTCATTAGGCTTTATTGATAGATATAATAACACCTGCTAATCCCTCATGAAGAGCAATTTATGAACCACCAGCAACTCTGTGCATGAGAGTTAAAAAATAAAAGGCAGGAGGCACCACTAGTAAACTGGGATCTTAAAAAATCCAATATTTTTTGTAAGTTTGCACTAGATTCAAAGTGTGCGTTTGTAGTCCTTGCTCCACTGGTACAGGGAGTAGGAGGAGAAAAGGGATTAAACACGTGGGTGTGAGATCTTCTGTCTTTCAGATTTCACACTTGAACATTTCTTTGATTTCATTTTTTCCCCTGGTATCACTTTGTTTTTCCTAATCAGCACATTTGTGTTGTTAAAGATGTGAATGTGTAGGAGTGGAGGATGTGTGGAGCAGAGCTGTTATCACTGCTGCGCCATTCTTCTCCACACTGTTACTTCTTACTGTTATTTTGTCGCCCTTTTTCTTCTCAAGCACTCCTTTTGGATTCTCCTTGTTCTTGTTCATTTGCTGAGCTGCAAATTGGCCTTCCAGTGAGCTGCTCTTTGTGAAATACAGATTACTGCTCCTTTTCAAACTTGTTGAAGCCCAGTGTGAGTGTATGTGTGTGGGTGGGTGGAAGCACAGGTTCAAAACTGAAGGGTTTCTAAAGGCCTCAGTATGCTTCAACTTCAACTGAAATGGTCTGTTCTGAATCACCACAATCAGTCATGGAGGGATGAAAAGTCCTGGCTGCATCCTGCTGTCTCCCCAACTTCTCTCCAACACTCTTTTATTCATCATTGCAGTCTCAGCACGGTGAGGTTAGCAGTGCACATGGACACACCTCAAAGCTTTCATGGTGTTGAACTTGATGGTTCACTCAAAAAGTGAAGGAAGTGGAGTGAAGAATGAAAATAAAGACCCAGAAAGAGTTCAAACACTGCCTGAAGGCAGGACACACATTATAATTGTTGAGTTGATTATAAGTCTGATTTGCGTTTGGCAAAGGATTGAGCCAAGCTGGAATGAGACTGTTGGGGTCAGTAGTGCTGACAGCCATTACAGTATATTACTGTTGTAGTGTGTGAGGTGTTGGGTTGTATTTGTCATGTGGTCTATCATTCTCATTACAATTAATTTAATCAGGCTTGATATTTACATCTGGAACACCTTCATCAGTCTATGTTGTTCTATCTCTTCCACATTTAGTCTTTCCCTTTTTAGTTTTAATGTCTATCTGTACACAGTTGGCCAATGACTGTGGGCAGGATTGAGTGAGTTTTTACAAAGTTTGTCAGACGCAGCCTCTCTGATTCCATGGTCAGAAAGGATGTGTCAGATGCTTTTAGAAGATGCAGAAACAGAGAGGGAATGGAGGAGATAGGATGGTTTTAGGGCGTACTCACACTAGGCCTGGTTGCCTTGTACCATGCCGAGCACGATTGTCCCCCCTGCCCACCCCCCCCCCCTGCCCTGCACTCACATTGCATAGAACACTCCGGGATCGAGCAAGCATACGTCACGTCATTGATGTCACAGTTAGCGATCACACACACTGCCCGAGTCTAACTGAACCATGCCTGAGCCCACCTCTGCAAGCATGGGTCGCCTAGTGTGAGTACATCCTTAATCAGCACACTTAGGCAGGCTGGTAGGCTGCAGAGATTGGTTATTGACTGGGTGGACCTGGCATGGCGAAGCAGCAAGAGATGACATGTGGATGAGTTGGCAGTGGAGACCTGGACACAGGAGAAGTTGGATAAGTAGTTGCACAAGAAGATCATAAAAAATAAGTCAAGTACTGAGAGAGAGGAACTACCACTGAACAATCTGGTGATGAGTGGAAGGAGAGTACTTGAGCTGTGAGTTGATGAGTTGATTGCAGACAGGTGCCAGGTCAGAGAAGCCTCCACGTCGACGGAGAGAGCTCTGCGTAGGTACAGAAGTATAAATCAGGCTTAAAAATCACTTCTGTCCACACTATAACTCCCTGAACAATAAGAGAACAAATGTTTTCTTTGTCCCTCATTCGGTCGACAAACAACAAAACTGTTCCTCACAGCCAACATATGTTTAGCAGTGTGACAGACACAATCTGATCACTCTGCTGAGTCTCTGTTAGTTAAATCTCCATCTGTGATACCAGACACTATTAGGTGCTTCAGGAAGTTCTCCTGTTAAATATTCTGCTACGCAGCCTGAGACTGTGTTGTTTTCCAAAATCAGGTTTTTTCCCAAACACACTGAAATACACAGGACCAGTGTTTTCTAGCTTAAGCTGTGTTTAGAAAGACATCAGCTCTGTGTGAAAAGACAGCCATCTCATTAATTTGAATGGTAGCACTGTGTTGATGCAGTGGGGGTGTCAACGCAGAGAGCGCAAACCAAACAAAAACCGCAAAACGACTTCTGTAAATGTTGAGTGTCTGATAAAACTTTAAATGCACCAATCTCCAGCTGGACTTTCGTGGATTGTATTTCATTGTCTCACTGGTTACGTAAACACGCCTGCAACAGCACAGACCCAACAGCACAGACCCAACAGCACAGACCCAACAGCACAGACCCAACAGCACAGACCCAACAGCACAGACCCAACAGCACAGACCCAATAACACAGATCCAACAACATAGATCTAACAACACAGCCCCATGCACAGGACTGTTTTCAGTCTGATTCCATACACAGAGATCAGCAATTCATTGTATTAACTCTGACATACTGTTCATATTCTACACCTTCGCAGTATGTTCTGGTTAATTTTGACCCGGTCTAAGAATCCCCTCCTACTATATTTTGGGCCAGTTTAGGAAAAGTCATCAAATTTCAGATTAAAAAAGACATTTAGGATGTTTTTACAGCTGTCAAATGTAAAAATGGGTCAAATTGGACCCAAACAGTATGTAAGGGTTAAAGCTGAGGCTTCATAAAAAGATAATGTCAAGATTCAAAAATAAATGTGCATCTACACGTTTACAATGTTTATTATTAGTTTAGGTTTGAGTTCAGACAGGACATTAGGGTGGTTTTGGAGGCTGTAGCTGGTAGTGCTGTTTGAACATTACAACTTTAATGAAGTTAGGACTTGCTGCAGGACTGTTGTATAAGACTGCATTAGTTTATGCTTGGTGAACCTTATCAACTGGCAACTGAGTGTAAGTCAGAATGTAAGATTATCTTTGCATAAGGGGGATATGTTATGACTCACCAGCATATGTTCTATACAGTGTGCACTTAACTCCAGTTTTTCTGGCCTGCCACTAGTATACATGGTCATGTCACTGTTAGCCTCTGGTGCAATTTCCTTTAATATGACAACATGTCATCTTATGTCAAACAATTCACTTTAAAGTGTAACCAATAGTATAATGTTACCTGTGTCTGAGTGCCAGGTCTGCAGTGAGCTCAGTAGAGGAAATAGTTTTGAAACTTCTGGCACAATATAGTGAGCAGTTTGAAATAGAAGGACCACCAAATGATTGCACATTACTTTCCCTGCACAGCATGAGCCTGACATACAGCGCAGTGCAACAGCCATCAAAGGCTACACCTGGATGCAAAAGTAAAAATCGACTAATTTGCACTCACACTTCTACGGCTTAGATCAGCAGGAAAACTCTCCTGGTTTTAGTTTTTTGGAGCAGTTTCTAAACTACTGTAATGATTGTCTTCAGTGTGAAGGAACATGTCAGCCAGTGCAGCGCTGTGGCTCATTATAACAGAGGTCTACAGCACAGCGGATTAAGATATATCAGACTTTGAATACACACACAATACTTGTTAGTTGATCAGTTCATTGTTGGTTTGGCTCTGCTTATGAAATTTGTTGACTATAAAAAAAAATATAGAAAATCACGTGCTTATCCTTTAAGTTGGCTACAAGCTTGAATAGATTGATCTGACAACATTTTATTAAATCTGTCTCAGATGTAACAGGTTGTAAACATTCCTGTGATTTCCTGAACATACTTAATGCTTTCCGACTTGACTTCAGCTTTTTGGATTTTACAGCTAAAATCTGTATCATAGTAAACTTCAGTGCTGTGTTTTAGTGTCTGACAGGCCTTCAAACTCATGGATCTCAAAGTCATGAAACAGTACGCATTATGTTATTATAAGGGTTACATCCTGCCTCTCCATTCTGTTTTACAAAGAGAAGAAAAATTGGTGCTACAAACTCTGACTCATTCAGCATTATGTACTGCATCATAATTATATGCAAACATCTGCTCTCACACACACACACACACACACATTTTTTTCAGTCTGTGGTGAGAATATGCATCTTTTTAAACTGTACTCATCTGATGTTGAATGGAGTGTTTAGTATAAAACAGTGAATCTAATGCAGCACTGTTGACAGATGAGTGTATGTTCACACATCAGTGTTCAACAGATGTCTCTATATACTGTGTGTGTTATGTTGAGCCCCTTGAGCTGAGGTGTGTGTATCTGTGTCTGTGTCTGTGTGTGTGTGTGTCTGTGTGTCTGTGTGTGTGTAGGTAAGGCCCAGTTCATCCACATGGGTGAGGAGGTGAATGGAGTGGATATGAGGGCGGAGGTCGGCCTGCTGAGTCGTAACATCCTGCTCCGTGGTGAGATGGAACCTGCCTGCTATGGCAACGAGCTCTGCAAATTCTTTGATTTCGACACTTTCGGAGGACATTTGAAGGTACGGTGGCGTCCACATATTGTCCGTTACTGAGGGGATACACATATGAGCCCGTTTCTACCCAGAGGTCACTGAGTACTGACAGTCAGACCTGTTTGCACACCTGTCTGTATGTTTTGTAAAAGCAGTGCTCTGTGTGCTTTAACGTGTGCTAAACATTTGAGTCTAGTTTTCCTCAGTTTCCTTCAGCATTTTTAATTATAAAGTCCTCTTAGCATTTTCAACTGTCACCATCTTTGATGTGCACAGTCAGTTACCATGGTTACAGCTGTTGTAGCAGTCTATCCTGAGATTAGCAAAAATGGCACAGTTTAACTGTTTATAGAAGACTGTAATGCTGTAAACTGTCTTTAAATACAGCTACTGTTCACAAACATGATCTATAAAGACAGCAGAATTAATTCAACAGTTTTTTCTCAGTATTACAACATGAACAACATGAGTAGATTTTCCTCTTACTTTTCTTTCCAAGACATGTCCCACACTGATCTGCCATAACTAGACTGGAGCAAATCATAGCAGGTTTAATGCAAATGAATTATATTGAGGCCATTGCCAATCTTTTGCTTAGCTATGATGCAAGTTATGTTTTATTAATGTAGACATATTCAGCTTTTAACCATATCTAAATTATTCATCTTAATTAGCTTCACTGAAAATGCAATTAAAGAAAAACCACCTAGACTGTTTCCCTGCAGCTGCTGATCAACAAATATAGAGACAGGTCAAAGGTCAAGTTCCAAACTCTATCCTAATCCTAATCATCATGTATAAGACTTATTATCAGTGAATACATGTCTTCTACAGTCAGAGTACATATGTAGTAGGAAGAGTCAAAGGAAGCAAATCGAATTATAGCAAACTGATGATTTAAAACATAAATCAAATGCCAACATATTTATGGATTTTTTAAATGTCTTTCAACATTGGGCCTCATACAAGAACCAACTATAGAGTAGATTTGTTCAAAAATTCTGATCTGATGATGAGGGTATATGAAATGTCAGTTGACCACCAAAGTTCTTTAGTTAATCGTGAGGGGAACATGAATGATACATTACATCATCATAATACATTAAGTTTCATCCTCATATGTATTTTTCTGTAGGTTTTAGCTGTATCGCACCATCCTCATCAGCAAATGGAGTTTGCTCAGTTGTCATGGAGATTGATCATTTCATTTATCGATCTAGAGCCGAGACTAATCGATTAATTGGTGGACAAAAAATGAATCGGCAGCTATTTTAATAGTTGATTAAGTTCTCTTTCTACCAAACAGTCATTGGTTCTGCTTTCTGCTTTGTCTTGTATGACAGTAAACTGAATATCTTTGGGTTTTGGAGTGTTGGCCAGATAATACAACACATTTGAACACACCTAGGACACATTTGACTATTTTCTCACATTTTCAATCAATCAATCTTTATTTATATAGCGCCAAATCACAACAAAGTCATCTCACGACACTTTACACATAGAGCAGGTCTAAACCGAACTCTTCAGGTTTCATTTTAAAGAGACTCAACATTCCCACATGAGCAAGCACTTAGTGACAATGGCAAGAAAAAACTCCCTTTTAACAGGAAGAAACCTCAGGCAGAACCAGGCTCAAAGTGGGAGAACATCTGCCTCGACCGGTTGGGGTAGAGAGGAGAGAGAGAGAGAAAGGGAGGGGGGGAAGGTGATAAGGAGAAAGGCGAGAGAGAAAGGAGAGGAGAGAAAAACACATTAAAAATCAACATTGAAAATAGTAGGTCCAGGACAGGAATGGGTGATCCTGATGTCCCCACCTCCACCTGTGAGACGAGAGAGCACAGAGAACTCCGGGGAAGAGGTTTAAGTTAGTGAATGCATTAATAGTACATGAATGTTAATGGATAGAGAGAGGGAGGCGGAGAGAGGAGCTCGGTGCATCATGGGAAGTCCCCTGGCAGTCTATTTTATGGAATAAACACTCAGTGAATTGTTAGTTGTAGCCCTTCATTGATCATAAGCATGAAGAAGGATTGGGAGGTGCTAGGCATCTTTGCAAAAGCATCATTTGCACATACAAACACTTATCCCTTTCATGCATGGTCCACTCCATTAGACAGATATCTGGAAGTCATTTTGGACCATTTAAGTTGTAGTACCATGTCTCAACCACCCTGGTGGCAAACCCCCAAAGTGTTATCTGAAATTCCATCTGAATATCATTGTTGGCGCTCTCTGTCATTTTGAAATACTGCATCATAAATTCAAAACTGCTTGTAGAGGACATGCACCAATTAGCTCTTTTGTCAAGTTTTTAATAATATTTTTCTTTAAATTATTGGCATCATTTTTCACTTGTTTAAGTGTAAAAAACAAACAAAAAAGGATTCCTCTGTGATTAAATAAGTCATGCATGAAAGGGTGAATGTAGGAGTGCTAAGTCGACTTTAACTGTAGATATACAATGAAAAATCTTCAAAGATAAATGCAAATATTTCCAGATTTTCCTATAAAAAAAATCAATTTTACAATGCTATTGCGCTAATATACCACTCAAGGTTAAATTAGAGCAAGTTAAGATGCTCAAAAAGCCTGTTTTATGTACCAGCATGTCAGTCTGTCTGCATGAAGAAGAAAAAAAGAAAGAGGAGAGATGCTGGGAGACAGGAAAAGAGGCTGTGGTTGTATTCCTGCTGCCCAGGGCAAGCTATCATATCCTATTATACATTTCCATCATGTCATTTCACATATTTCTCATGCATGGGTATGTGTGCAGAATACCATGAACACACACACACACACACACAGAGATAGGAAAGCCGTGGTGAGATCTCAGTGAAGTAGCCTCGGAGTATAACCCTACCATGCTGTTATTGCTGCGTTTAAACCTCGTATCTCCACATAAATCAGCTGCAGTTGGAGCATCTCCTCAAAAGCTGCAGTCTTTCAACTTAAGTTACAGTGAAGAGTGCTCTGGTTAGTGAACAAAGCTGCTTTTATTCACCAATGAAGCTCCATCTGCCCATATCCACTCCTCTGTCACTGTCTCAAACACATCCTTTCATCTTTCCCTCATTCTCCTTGTCTCTCTGCTTTCTTCTCTCCACCTCTTTATTTTTGTTACACCCCCCCCCCTTTCTGTTCCACTCCCTATATCCAAAGTTTTATTTCTCTTCTCCATGCCTTTCTCATTATTTTGCCGAATCTCCCCTTCCCTCTTTCTTCACTCTCACCTCTATCCATCCTTTCATCCACCTGACTCCAATCACACGTGAACTGTGTCTAACCTCTCCCTATCTTATCTTTGAAGTCATCCCTCCTTCTCATCTTTCCTTGATTCCTCCATCCTTCCATCCTCAGTCCCCACCTGAATCTCATCACCATTCTATTACATTCTCTCTTTTTGTTTTCATCATCATTCCCTTCTTCCTTTTAGTCTGCCTGCCCAATATTTTTTTCCTTTGCTCCTTCCCTCTTTACACCCCTCCTTACTTCTTACATCATTCTAATGCCTCCTCTGTTCTTTCTTTCCTTTCACCCTTTTTTCTTCTTCTTCATCCTTCCTCCTCATATTTTCAATATTTTACTTTCATTTTGTGATTTTTTCTTTTATTTATGTCATTATGTATCTGTTTATTATTTCTTTAGTGAGCAGGAATGACTGACTTTTCATCCTCTCTGCTGTCATTAGGTAGAGCGAGGCTTCAAGGCAGTTCATATATCTGGCATGGAGCTTCAGCACATGGGTCAGCAGACAATGGGACACTATCCTGTCCACTTCCATATGAATGGTGATGTGGACGAGAGGGGAGGCTACAACCCCCCCACCTTCGTCAGTGATCTATCCATCCACCACTCCTTCTCTCGCTGTGTAACCATCCATGCCTCCAACGGACTACTGGTGAGTTTTTCTTTTTTTTTTTTGTATTTGTTTGTATTAAACTACTACATGTGTTGTTTTACAGGAGTATGTGTCAGAGACTTCCTGGCCTGACAACCTCATAGTAATGACAGTGATCTGCTTTTGGACAGAGTCAGGCTAGCTATGTCCCTCTGCTTCCAGTCTTTATGCTAAAACAAGCTAACTGACTGCAGTTTAACGCTTACATACTGTTTGGGTCAAATTTGACCCGTTTAGACATTTGACAACACCCCAAATGTCTTTTACTCTGAAATTGAATGACTTTTCCTAAAGTGCCCCAAAATGCACATTCCATGTATTGAGGCTGTTCTGGGCCAAATTATCTCAGTATCTATTGACATGTGTTTTAGTGAAATGAATAGTTCATAGTTTTAATAAGGATTTCTTTTTATGATGTAGCAGTGAAGACTGATGGCTCTAATGGTTATACAATAAACCCCACACTTCCATAAAGTTCTTGTCATTTTACCTTTACATAAAATACATTTACATCATTATTGCTATGTTATATTTTCATGTCTTAGGTCAAATAGGACATGATATTGTGTGATAGGAGCTGAGTGGTGTAAAAGCTAAAAAATACACTCTCTCTGCTCTCTGAAACATGAATCAAGGTTTAATCACATTTATTGATCAGTCAGATCCACTATTGATGCTTTCTAAACAGATCCATCGCTCAAAATTTGATATAGACACTTTTTATGAGGAGATTCTTAGACCGGGTCAAAATTGATCCAGAAAAATACTGTGAGGGTGTAGAATATGAACAGAGCTCATTTATTACAGCTAATGACATACTGTACATCACTATCAAAATACAGGACACATAGGACATTACTTAATGGAACATATATCATACAAGCATGAAATAAATGTTAGCTACAATAAAAAAAACAGAAATATGTCTTTTGCAAAAATCCAGTAGAAGCAAAGTCAGTGATTACAGAGCTTTTAGTAACATTTTAAATGTGGCTTCATAGTTTTCATATCATTGCTGTGGACAATCTATGACTACGATCCAGGTTAGGACCATGCTGTGTTATCCTCCCAATAACCCCTTTCTAGATTTCCCCATCACTGCACATTTGAGTGTTAACTATAGAATTAAAGCCCCAATAAACCTTAGAGAGACAGAAGCTATAGAGGCTGAACTGGGGGGGGGGATACAGAGCTGGAGATATGCATATGTAAAAATGTTTTTGGGGAATGTCCTTGGTGAGTGACTTTTGGAACACAGTATGCAGTTCTCTCAGTACATCTATGATGAAGGCTGTGTGACATTTAGACACTTTCTTGCAATGTTCAATCACATAGAGTTGTGGATGTAAGGAGATGAAACATTTTATTTGTATTTATTCATCCTTTATTTAACCAGGCAAAGTCCCATTGAGATATTAAAATCTCACCTCCATTCAAAACATGGATGGAGGTGATAGTGGAGGAACCCTCAATTAAGAATGCTGGTACATTTAACAAAGAGGAGCAAAGATGAGGAATTTTTCATTGGAAATGTGATACTTTAACAGCTGACTGAACTCTGTCTGTGATTGTTTCTCAAGTTAGATTTAAGAGAGAAGACCTGCAGCGTGTCATATAAGCTAAATGTATCTCTGTGCCCTCACAGGTAAAGAATGTAGTGGGCTACGACTCGCTGGGACACTGTTTCTTCACAGAGGATGGACCGGAGGAGAGGAACACATTCGACCACTGCCTAGGTATGAAGGTGCGAGCGGGGAGTCTGCTGCCGTCAGACAGAAACAGCAAAATGTGCCGTTACATCACCGAAGGAGCCTACCCAGGATACGTGGCCAACCCACGCCAAGACTGCAGGTAATCTGTTTAGTGTCTTCACTCCCACTCTGTAGAGGCTGAACTTAGAAAATAATGCGCAAGACATTTAGAATATTTCCATTTTATATAAACGTATTTACAGCCTTATAAAAACATTGGGTGGGCTAAAAAAGGTTTATGTAGCACAAGTCTGATAGAGAGTCAATGAAGCATTGAAACCAGCTGATACAAGTTATGTAAGGGATATTGTCATAGGACACACATGGCCCAATTCTCTCCTGCTTTAGCACAAACGTGTTATGTTCAAAAGTGAAACAAATAGGTCTTAGCTATTAAATTGCTGAAGATTTATGTAAAAGGTGGTTACTCTACACTGATTCTATGCAGCATAAGTTGTGGTGTGAGTAATACGACTAATACCCCTTTTTTGAAGAAGAGAATTCTAAGTAATTGTGTTACTAGTTATGACAACCCCAACACACATAGGGCCTGATTGACTAAAGGTTTGCGTGTGTAGAAACGTGTGCAAACTTGACATCACCCGCAGAAAATATGCAAGCTGATCTACTAACGCAAAGCACTGAGGTTTGCATCTTTCAACTGTGTAAGATAGTACGCGCTGTCCATTTAGTAGTTTACCATAATGAATGTAATATGAGACGTTACAACCCCAGTGTGTAAAATACAGGGAGGAGAAAATGCAAATATGTTATTTAACACACACATTGTGATTTACCAAACCTGAAGGTATTATTTCTGACGCTAACTGTGTCTATAAATAATATGTTTGAAGGACAGGTATTAACCTGCTGCTCACTGCACACAGATGACTACTGTCACTGTAGAGAGGAGGAGACGGAGGCACAATGACAGAATACACACAGGACGGAGTTTTTCCACCCGTGTTAATAATTTTTTCTGGTAATATTAGTTTTTGTTATAACTCAATATATTAGTTAACCTCTTCCACTAGAACCTGATCACATTTCATTTTGTTCTTGCAGCTTTCTGCTCGTCCAAACTCTCCATAAAGACACAAAACCCTCATTTAAATACTTCTGTCTCCACCCCGTTGCACCTGTTTTCATTTACACAGTTATTCTTAGTAGATCACCTGCAAAACGCACGCAAATTGCACCGTGCACGCAATTTAGTACCTACTATTTGGGATCTTAGTAAATCAGGCCCTTAGAGTAATCTCTAGTATTCAGGCATGTTTTTCATTGTTTCATTATTCACACAATGTGAGTTTGAACACCCTCACACACCTGAAAGCTTCAAGTTAGCACTTAGTCACATATCCAGTGTTCAATTTCATATCCAACATGCTGGAGTTCAGAGACAACACAACGCCTCATGTCCGTTGGTTTCACCTGCACATATTCTGTTTGTGTCATGTCTCCGTCACATCACACATTGGCCGCTGTGGCTCAGGAAATAGAGCAGTCGCCCACCAATGGGAAGGTTTGATTCCCAGCTCCTCCATCATGTCCTTGGGGCAAGATACTTAACCCCAAATTGCTCCCGGTGGCTGTGTCAACGGCCTGTGTGAATGTGTGTGAATGTTAGCCTCCCTCCTGATGAACAGGTTGGCACCCTGTGTGGTAGCTTCTTCGTCAGTGTATGAATGTGTGTGAATGGGTGAATGTGTCTTATATAGTATTGTAGCAATTTTGGATGTTTTTAATCAATAAGCTCTCCTTAATAAAGGGTTAGGGTTATAAAGGGGCACCACCTACCAGATTCGGTGGTAAAATAATAATTAATTAATTGATTAATTAATTAAGTTTAACAAATCAATACATTTTGATAAATCAGGGTTAGGGTTAGGGTTATGGCTGTAATAAATACAATAATGAAAGTTTTCTTTAGGTAATTGATGTTGATAGAAGTAATTGATATTGTGTTTAAAACCATACTATTGACCAAGGTACCTATGTATAAGTTTTAACGTCCTCATTTTCTCTTTCACACTTTCCTCTTTCAACTGGTGTTGTTTGAAGACACACAGAGGGATAACTCAGTAATGTGCAATGTCTCTACACTACTGTTGTCTTTCAATTTATGTCGGTGGTCTGTGTGAGTCCAATCTGATGGTAGAAAAAGGGGAGTGAAGTCTCTCCGATAAGTTCTGATATCCGAAGGAGACACCAAAATCTGTCTTATGTTACTTTTATGTAGTTCTGTCAGTTTGGGTGTCTTTGTGGAATGTTAATGGGTTTTTGTTTCTCCAAGAGAGAGACCGTGTCAGTCTCTATATCAAACCTGGTCCGATTCACTCATCTCAGGTGACTCTGACCATATGATGTTCTCAGCCGTACTGATGCTGTGTCAGTAAAAGTGCTTTCAGTGGTTCAAAAAGACTAGAAAAGTGCTATATAAGTACAGTCCATTTACCATTTTACCTTGAAGGTTATGATATTGTAAATGGAGCCTTCTATTTGACTCCATGGGTAATATTCTGCTCCAATCACATGCACACAATCACCCACTGAAATTTGCATTTACATGCACCAGCATAGGTAGCAGCTTCCTGCTCGCTGACCAGCCAGCTAAGTGAGGAATCAGGAAGGCTATGAGGGCCTTTTCCAGGGGGGGGGGGCACACTGGGACAGCCTGTCTCTGTGTGTCTCTGTACTCTGAGGACTTTGTTTTCAGCTGGTTCCTACCAGAATATTCAACACACTGCCAAATGTTTGGGAGAGGAGGTGAAATAAAGGCTGGGGAAGGATGAGCCAGGCTGTACATAAAAGCCTTCATGTAGCCAGCTAACCAGTTTGGGCAGGATAGACAGGGGCAGTGTGAACCCTATACACTCTGTTGCCATGGCCCTAACCAAAGTTGGAGGATTTCTGAAGGTCAGCAGACACAGATGAGAGGTTGTTGTCATTGTCCATCAGTGAAGCCACTAGGACAGTCCCTGCCAAGGTGTCTAGTTGCAACAGTGGGGCGCCATACAAAGTGTTGGACTCGTCATCAGTGCTGAGATCTATCTCAAGCTGTTGTCACAGTGGAGCGAGACGTCACACCGCAGAAAATGGTCCCACCATTGTTGATGTAGAATCAGAGAAAGGCCTTTGCAGTGAACGCAGGGCGGTGGACATCACATTGCTCTCTGTGTGCTCCAATCCCAGGTACTCAAAACAGAAGAGACGTCCATCGGTGGCGGTGATCAGGCCGGGGGACGATGGGTAGGAACAAGCTTGCTGGAGTAGTGACTCCATCCATAGAGAGCACATTTGCCATCACTTAAATTAGAAAGGATAAGAGAAGCAGTGCCTCCTTATACTGTTTACTGTGTTTGACACATGTAATCAGTAGGTGCATCCTGGCTACCTACATACATGCACATATTAGTAGGTGATTTGAGGAGAGCGTTACCATAGAGACCAGTAGAAGACAGAGCTTGTGTGAGATACAGCAGACACATTTCTCAAATAGTTTAAGTTTTGTTCACTTTATTTGCTCTTTACAGTTTATTGATTACAAGTTTTGTTTTAATTACTGTACTGCATGATTCATCCATTTTTATTTTGTAGCAGTATTATAGAAAAAAAAAAAAGTAAGAAAGTGTAGCATTCTCCTTCTCCCGCTCTACAGACAGAGTGAAAGCAATTAGTTTGTAATGAGGGTGCATTTAGAGCTTTTCCATCCATGCTCTACAATACACATTGTCCCTTTAAGCAGTACACATCTGCAGCAGTCTCATTTTGTACATGACTGTTACTAATAATAATGGCGCTTTTCAGTTTTTTACCATGCACCAACACATACACTATTACCAATCACAGAGTTTGGATGGAGTGTGAAATGATCATTTTAAGAGGGGGTGCAGGGCTTAAGTGCTGACCCACCACATAAACACAGCTCCAACACCACACAAGCACAAACAACAGCAATTAATCTCAAGCTAGTTATGTAATTCCGCACGTCTTCCCACACATTATTACTGTTACAAAAAAAAAGCGGTTTGCTCCCTGCCAGAACACTTTTCAGAAGTTTGTATAATTATGTAAAATGCTCCATGTCTGCATGCTGATTACATTTAAAGTTAGAGACTGAACAAAGAGAGATTCAGGTCTAGAATAAGACTCTTACACGTGACAGCAGAGAAACTCTATAAGGCGCTAATTCTGTTCTGACCTGAGGGACACACCAGAGAAAACATTTTTTTTTAAAAGACGGCAAGAAACAAGAAAACAAATAATGAGTTAGCTGTCAGAACAATCTACAACTTTCACAGCGTAGAAGGAGAGAGGCTGAATGCAAATTTGCACACACACACACTTTTGTTTGACTATAATGCAATTTTGTTATAATCTGTTTAGTTTAGTGACTATTGCATCAACTGCAATTACTTTTCATCCATCAAAAGGATGTCTGGCATTTATATATACTCACATTAACATTTTTAAAGGTCAGCAAGTGATGGTGATCATATACTGTATACTGATGTCATAACAAACAAAACAACAATTGGACTACCTCTGTATTGTTTCATATAAATCTCCTTTATTAAGACATAAAAATACCCTGCTTGGAACAATAACGTGTGTCTATTCTGGTTTTCCACAAAGAAATATAATTACCTCACTTAAATCCTTAAATGGCATCTATTCCTTCTCCTTCATTAAAGAGTCCAGAATCTATTTATATGCAAATATTTTCATTTTCAAAAATGTAACTGCTGGACATATTTAGTTGAGCTGCTCCTACTTCACTAAAACATCCATTCTCAGTGTAGGTTTCAGGTTTCCACATCACGCGTGTAGGACTGACTTCTAAACTAGTTGTGATGTCAAAACTCCTGCTTGTAGGCCCATCCTTCAAATCAGATTTTCAGTGAGCACATAGAAACTTTCCACTTTCAGCAGATGAATGTGAAAACAGCTTTGATTGTTAAACTCTGCACACATTACCCTGCAGTGAAGCTTAAATATTCGACTGGGGGAACGAGACAAAAACACTTCCATTTTATAGGAGACTTTCATTTTATGCATTCAAATTAAAGTGCTAATATAGACACAACATTGCCAAATGCATTTAACCCTCACATACTGGTCATATTTTGATCCATCACAGTATTTCCTCATAATTGGTCTCTATAACAAACTTCTGAAGCACTAATCATTCATAAATACTCATCGGTCACATAAATGTG
This sequence comes from Scomber scombrus, assembly GCF_963691925.1. NCBI lineage: Eukaryota > Metazoa > Chordata > Actinopteri > Scombriformes > Scombridae > Scomber > Scomber scombrus. The sequence continues at coordinate 1,970,738 of NC_084970.1, read as the reverse complement.
TGATTCATCCTTAATGAAGCTTTCAGAGAGCAGAAATGTGTTTATTTCTATATATAAAAACACTAATTATCCAGCAAAACTATTTTTCAGTGAATTATATTAAATGTGAAGAATGAACATTTGTCATTTTTGGATAGATACACATCAAACACGCTACAAAGCTGTGTTTAAAAAGATGAAATATTTCCTTTTTCTATATTCTGAGTCACATTAGAGGAAGTTAGCACATTTCAGGCTAAAAGACAAAAGTATTTTTACTGCTCTTGGATGTAAAATGGGTCAAATTTGACCCTGAACAGGATGGTTAAAGGTATAATACATTTCAAAATATACACAGTTATCACAGCAGCGACTTTTTTATCGTTTCTATCTTTTGAGGTAAACTGTAGAAATACAACAATCACATTGCAAAGTAATCCACCAGAAATGTGACTGGCCATCACAGTGCCTTTATGGATGACGCTACGTTGCAGCCAAAGTTCAAACAGGTTCAACTTTTTTGATGGATGATGCTGCGTGGTCTTGCCAAAACTCCCAACTGTTTCACTCACCGTGTGGGAGACAGTCCCAGAATCTCCCTAAGAAAAGCTCTAAGAGAAGCTTCTCTGTGCTACTGTTGGAGGAGGGATGGTTAACCAGATGTACTGTACATCTGCCAGAACCAACCAGTTAGTCCTCATCCTTAAAACCAAAAAATACTGAATCTCACCCTCGTTTCACAAAACCCAGCTTGGCTCTCTCGATCACATTTACACAAACATTTATCAGCAGAGGTACACTGTTTCCCCCAAGGCACCTTCACTTTGTTAGAAAGGCATTATATTTAAAGCATAAAGATGCAGCTTTGAATATAAAGCAGTTTAATCCAGGTCACATGACTTTTATCTCCCCACACTGCCTTCGCCTTCAGCTACAGAGTATAAAGGCCAAGGTTAGGGATGCATAATGACACAGGCTTTCACTGATATGGAGTCATCCACCTGCTCTCCAACACCAATATACTGGAAGGATTTGCTGTTTCTGTTTAATGTTACTTAGCCCCTGCTTTGTACTGCTTTCATTTCATTTTTTCTCCTCTGCTCTCCTAATTTATCCAGTTATATACACAATGCACTATATCACTAATGAGGCTTTTTGTCAGATTTGTCTGGATCATTGTATTCAGTAATGATTTCCAAATCCCACTGTATTTATTACTGTGGATCAAAAATTCCAATTTAATCAAACATGATTGCACTAACAACGTTCCCCACTTTAAGATTCATGATGATTAATTTCCAGTCAGCGTGGCACGGTCCCTGGTGTCTCCTTCTGTCTCTTCCCATGTCATTGTTGAGTTGTGTGTGTGTGTTGAATTTAAATGCTCGGATGAGAACAATAAATTTGAGTCAGATTTGCTGGCGACAGGAGACGTGTAGGCAGCATGAGGAGGATGAGAATTGTCACTTAAACAAAGCCAGATGAATGCTCAGCCTAAACACTTTATGTATTTAAAGTGTGTGTGTGTGTGTGTGTGTGTGTGTGTGTGTGTGTGTGTGTGTGTGTGTGTGTGTGTGTGTGTGTGTGTGTGTGTGTGTGTGTGTGTGTGTGTGTGTATGTGTATGTGTGTGTGTGTCCTCGAGCATGCATTTGACAAAACAAATTATCCATTGGAGCCACCTCCAGCATCAAGCTGTGGCAGTTGGTTGTGTTTTTAAGCATGTTTCCATTCATACACACACAAAGTCCCTCAATAATTAACTTTCTCTAGCACATCAACATACCTGATTGTTACAAGCAGTCATTTTCTATTACATTGAAACTGTTAACTGCCACATCTGCGCTCTGTTTATTGGACTATCTTATTTGATACATCCAGAATTCTTTGCAATTTATTTTTCGTAGCATGTATTTTTTAACCATTACACACTGGTCATATTCTGACTCATTATTAGTCTCCACACCAATTCACATTCATAAATTCACCATTAGTTGTTAATAAATGTTGGATTAACCCTTAATGAAGCTGCCAGAGAGCAAACCGTGTATTCTATTTATTTATGGGGGAAAAGACATTCACAATAACTAATGGTCCATGGGAACATTTTTGTAGAATATGAAGGATGGTGATTTTGAATTTGTTGAGTACATGCAGGTACAATTTTGACATTTCCATTTACAAAATGTGTATCACTTGCACAAAAATTAAAAAATGATGCACTACATCTCCATTTTTGTATGTTCTGAGTCACATTAGAAAAAGTGTGTTTTTACCATAGACTGTATATAAAATGGACGTAACATCCGTGACGTCACCCATTGGTTTGTGGACTGCTGCTTGGAAGCCAATAGTATCGGATCTGAGCAGCGCCATCTTGAAAATTTCCGATTCTACTTATATGGGCATCAGGAGGAGCATGAGGCGCCCTCCTGAACCTGTGAACCAATCAACCTGTCAATCACGACGTAGCCACGCCCTAATGCATACCCTGCTTTATCGTCAAATATAAAATCAGGGAGGCCAAAATTTCACAAATGAACATCATACTGCATTGAAGAAGGCTTTAAACTAGCGATTGAGACCATAAACACATTTTGAAAACGTTTACTGAGGTTATAAATCAAGTGAGAAGTTGGTGAATTCTCCATTGACTTGTATAGAGACGGAAGTCCTTTTGACACCAAAACGGTCGCCCCCTGGTGGCCTTTTGATAGAATGCAGTTTTAAGTTACTTCCGCGTTCGCATTATTTCAGAGGACCTGAACTCCCCGCCTGGTTTTTACACCTCTCAAATGTAAATGGGTCAAATTTGACCCTGAACAGTATGTAAGCCCTTATAGGTCCTGCATAAAGCTCATATCACCTCCTACTAAATGCTTGTTATTTAGTTTTTCTTTCAAATAAACAATAACATACAGAACAGAACAGTTTTAAGCCCTTATAGGTTCTGCATAGAGCTCATATCAGCCACAACATGACATGAATTAAAATGACAGTAGACAGATTAACAGATAAATGAGCTTCTATACCTGCTGTATCTTAAATATTCAGTCATTCAACATTGCATCAATCCAGTAACTATTCCTATCACTAACTTTTTTTTAATGTTTTTCTTACCTTTGAAAAAAACTTGTGGGTCACTGATTGACAACATCCATCTTGGACGCTTCAAATAAAAGGTCCCCTGGTGGTTTATCTATGTACTACATGTATCTGATCGTACACATCAGGTTTTTACACTGATGATGTAGAGCTCTCTAAAACTCATGGATCACATATAATTGATTCACTTGGACTTACAGGGTTAATATCTGATTCATATTTAGCTAAGTTCAAAAGCAAGGCCTCTTTTGTTCTTCTGTGTATGAGTCAAAACATGATGGTCTGATATGGTGTTGAGCCATTATTCTATCCCAACCTCCTTCATAAATGGACTTTCCTGCTCTATAATCCACATCCAGAACAACAGAGCTATAGGAACTAAATGAAGACATGAATCTATTTTGTCATGTGTGTCATAGTGTGTCATAGACATAAGCAACGGCCAGAATCTGTCCATTCAGTGAGAGAGGTGAAGGCAGTTTGAGCAGCAGCAGCAGAGTGGAGAGAGAGAATAACACAGAACAGAGAGAGAGAGAGAGAGAGAGAGAGAGAGAGAGAGAGAGAGGACAGGAGGAGGAAGTGGAGAAAAGAGAGGCTTAAGGTGCAGTGCTGTCATTTACTGCACATCTGCCATTTCTATTCATACTCATTCGTATTCCTACTCATTACCCTAAGCTGCTTTTTCCCACATACTTGCAAATAGAACTATAATGATTTTTGTGTTATGTCTGGTTCATGTGTGAAAGGTGCTTGCTTGGGCAAATATAGGCACACAAAAACAAACCAAGAAGAATTTAGGAAATTACTGATAATTGACAATTAAAGATAATAATAATAAGAGCGAGTGAAGTCCCACATAAATACACGTTGATTTAAAAACTTAGAAATGTGGCTCAATGTTCTGCAACTTTATGAACTGCATGCAAGAAAGGAATCTTCATCAATTTGGTAACACATGGGCAGCATTTAGGAAAAAAGCACAACAAATACAGAAAACATAACAAAAAACACAAAACACAACAATAACAGAAAAGATAATGAAACACACAAACCTGCTGAAGCAAAAAAAACAAAAAACAAAAACAAATTCAAAATAACAGAACAGAACAAAACAACAGAGCTGTAGTCCAAGGCCTAACTATATGAATTATATTAAATAAAAAAAATAAAAAATGGAATTTAGGATATTTCAGGAGGCAATATGAAAATAGGCCAATTTTTTTCCTTTGTCTGTCCGTCATTATTATAAACAAAAAATCTAAAAAGAAAAGAAAAGACATGAAAACATAAAAAATCAAATGAAATCGTTTGTCCCCAGTTCTACTCAAATCTACATACACACTATCGGAATGTCAGTGTCCGCTCACTGATAAGGGTGTGTGTGTGTGTGTGTGTGTGTGTGTGTGTGTGTGTGTGTGTGGACAGGTGATTGAAAGAGGACAACAAAGTCCTGCCATCAACACTATGGTAATGTGTGGCTTATTCTTCAGCCCTCTGCTGCACACACAAACCTACACGAAGTAGACTGAGCAGCTGCATGTACTGTAGGTGTCCAGGCCTCGATGCTCTCTGACAGCCAGCAGTCACAATATTGTGTGATGTGAGCTGTGTGGTCTCATTGGAGAGAATACATCACACTGGCAGCTATAGGAGCACCAAACAGAAGCTTTCATGTTTAGAATTTAGTGTCTTTTTGTGTTTTTAAAGGGTCACCAAAGTTACCCAAAACACGTTTCTCTTCTAGTGGTATCTACAGGTTACGGGTTTTGAAATCCATTAGATTATAGCCTTCATCCCAATTTAATCCACTATAGTGGAGGAGAATGCCAGAAATATTGTCTGTTTTACTCTGGATAATTTAAAGACGTCCTTAGACCTCCAACCAGGTCAGTGGGTTATCCTGTGTGACTAGACTGTATTACGTAGAGAGCATAAAGCAGAACTCATCCTACAAGGCAGCTAACAATGATGCAACAGACTGCTGATACTACTTTAGTTTGACAAAGAAATCTCCAGTTTGTCCAGCTACTAGTTCTAGTCTTCTAAACTCAATCACACACACTTTTCTAACCTATGTCCCTGTGTTTCTTTACCATTCCTCTGTACGGTGAAATGTAATGGCACTATTATAACTTTCAGCTCCTTTTATTGCCAGATTGCCACCGGCCTTGTAAAAGTCATATTCGGGCTTGAACTTCAAGTTACATTTGGTTGAGCTTTGGCAGCAAAATCAGGTGTGAAACCAGGACAGTGCATGTAACCAGGAGAGCAGAGCTGCACCTTGCATTGAAAATAATAGCCTTATTCTGCACTGTGTTGCACTTTGGTTTGAGGGGTATTGTTGAAAATGTTAAAACTGTAATGTTCATTTCAATAAATGATCCAATATTTCAGCAAAAATCAAAGATTAGAGAAAAAGTCCAAAAACTGAAAACACATTTGTGTATCAGAACTCAATTTTTTCTTCTTTCCTCTCCCATTAATCATCTCACCACCCCTCACATTTATCTGCTGACCCTTTGGAGGGGCCCCACCCCTAGGTTGGGAACCACTGGACTAAACTAGCTAACTGTATATAAAGTAGTGTAAACTAGCTCCACCTCCAGCAGCTACAACAGTAACATGCTGCTCTAACACTGATGCTTCACTATTAATAATCTAATGATGTCATATATAATAATATATCAGTCAGAGGACCAAACCACTACTTTACTGTAATACTGCATACTACATCACTATAATACTGCAGTACTTTTACTGTAATACTGCATACTACATCACTCATAATACCACAGTACTTTTACTGTAATACTGCATACTACGTCACTCATAATACTGCAGTACTTTTACTGTAATACTGCATACTACGTCACTCATAATACTGCAGTACTTTTACTGTAATACTGCATACTACATCACTCATAATACTGCAGTACTTTTACTGTAATACTGCATACTACGTCACTCATAATACTGCAGTACTTTTACTGTAATACTGCATACTACGTCACTCATAATACTGCAGTACTTTTACTGTAATACTGCATACTACGTCACTCATAATACTGCAGTACTTTTACTGTAATACTGCATACTACAGCGCTCATAATACTGCAGTACTTTTACTGTAGTACTGCATACTACATCGCTCATCATACTGCAGTACTTTTACTGTAATACTGCATACTACATCACTCATAATACTGCAGTACTTTTACTGTAATACTGCATACTACAGCGCTCATACTACTGCAGTACTATTACTGTAATACTGCATACTACATCACTCATAATACTGCAGTACTTTTACTGTAACACTGCATACTACATCACTCATAATACTGCAGTACTTTTACTGTAATACTGCATACTACATCACTCATAATACTGCAGTACTTTTACTGAGGTGGACTTTTTCATGCAGGACTTTTACTTGTAATGGAGTATGTTACAAACTTCTTAGACTGCTGGTCTGCTCTAAATGAGAGTTGACTGTGTTGCGTGGACCTTTCTCCCTCTTGTCCTGTCAGACAGAAAACACATTAAGAAGCTTGGGGAGAACTGAGCCTTGATTGAGACTGACTGAGACCTTGATTAGACCAGAGCTAATTCCTTTCTCCTCCACACACTGAGCAGCAGCAGGGTGATGGCTAGAGGAGCGTGAACCCTTGTTAAGGCTGTGTAAGTGAGGAGGGAGGAGGGAGGTTAACACATAGGCCAACATTTAGCAGAGTAAGGCCACTTTGCTACAATTCTATTGCAAATGGTTTGGTCACCTTTCTAAACTGAAATGATATTGTTGGAATTTGAGACATTTTATTTATTTATTTTGTATGCTTACAAGTTAGTTTCAAAGTGTTTTAACTGAGGGCTGTACCCTGAACTCTGGATATCCAAGTGATAAATGTATTATTTTATAATAAATATGTATTATTTTATAATATGTATTATTTTACAATAAATATTTACTATATATATATACATATAATGCCAGCATTCTTATACAATATATGACACTGTAATATAACTTAGTGGCCACTCCCCACCCCCCCCAAACACACACACACTTATTCTCTCTCTTGTATTTAAAGCATAGAATAATAAAAGTCATATTACAATGTTAATACAAAATACAAAGTGCAAATCAAGTCGATGGTACCTTAGCAAAATTAAAAATAAATACAAATAATATGACATTGCATTGAGCTTTCAGCAGTATGTTAGTGGTAATTATGCCTCTATCCCCTTCTGGTGTCTACCATAACTTCTATAAATGAATCTGACTTCTCAAACCGTAGAAGCTCTGCTATGTCTTCATCTTTAATAAAGTCATTGAACGGTTTCCAGATGATGATTCATTTAGTTAAAATGAGGAATTCTCTCTATGACAGCTCCTCTTTTCACCACGAACATCTAAATGGTGGCGGCACACAAACAACAACACAAATTGATTAGCATTTTCTTTTGCTGATTTTCTGGAAATGAAGTAGTGATTTGCACTGCAGTTACATGGAAAGTTGGTTATAGACAGAATGAGGGAGACAAAGAATGCTACAGTCATATGCAGTACATGGCTCTGTTCATATACACAGATACAGAGTAAAGATGAGAGAGCATTTACAAAGCCTTTAACGTTCAGTAACTGGTTGAGGACATCTTGCTTCTTTAATGTTTCTGGTGGATGTTCTAACAGAGATGTGTTGGAGCCGTGCTGTTATTAGATCAGTCACCTTGCAGTCTTTATAACTTTTGTTAATATTTCTGTATAATTTACTGTATAAGGACTTGAAATCAATCAGGGAACTGCTGTGTTATTTATGGGCTCTAATAAAAATCAATGTTTGCTTGTGTTGTGTTAGATCAATATTTTATGACCTTATTTATATTTTATTGAGCGTACAAACAACTCCCCTGTTTTTGTGAATTACATCGCTGGGAGCACTGTGACTTTCATTTGACCAATCAGAAGCTGTAAAAAAGGACACAGGATGCCTTAAAACGTGATAGATACTGGACACTTGAATGTGTTGGAATCTCAACAAATATACATTTTATTTTATTTTCTATATGGGGCTTATGTGTGTAATGTCAAATTCAAATAAGCCTGGTTTTGCCAAAAGAAATGATTTCTTTTCACCTTACAGGACTGAATTTATACAAATATACTGATATACAAAAAATATTTGCCATAATTCTATGAATTGATTCTCAGCCCATGTGTGTGTCCACACCTCTGATGTTTAAGTCATTCTCTCTCCATCAGTGATTGTTGTCTTTTGTGAGTCGTTGATCACACTCCTTTCATTGACCATCACTTCACTATTTGTCTGAAACCAAAAACTTATTTTTTTTCCCTCTCCCCCCCACTCTGACACACTCTCTCTATTTTAGTGCAACTTCGACTTTCTGGATCGCCAATCCCAATAACAACCTCATCAACTGTGCAGCTGCAGGCTCAGAGGTAAGTCTCTCACTTCTGCTTTTACTTTCTTCTTCCTCAACGCCCCCCTCTCTCCCCCCCCTCCCCCCTCTCCCCTGGCTCCCATCTCTCCAGGTGGAGGTCTGTCTCATTACCACGTTGCCAGGTCAGATTAATGGCTGTATACTCCTATTAACTTCAGAATCAAGCAGACAACAGACAGAGGCACTGCTGCACTTTCACTATGATAGAGTGCCAATTATGATCATGCTTCTGGGATTTCACAAGGATACGTCGGGCAGAATGGAGTCTCATTTATCCTCACCGGTGTAATAATTTTTCTCATTTGCATACCTGCAAAGAACATCATAGAAACAGACAGGCTGACATGCCAAGTGGGAAAGCCAAGGCAGTTGAGTGGAGTGTGTGTTTATGTATGAAGAATAAGAGCTCTACATGTACTTACACCTGTTCAGATTCTTTGTTGTTCCACGTTTATAGAAGTTAAAGTTAAACTGTTTTTCTTTTTGTTCCCCCAGCTGAACATGTTTAAGCTTCACTGTGCATAATGATGTGTGTAGAGTTTAACACTAGAAGCTGTTTTCACATTCATCTGCTGAAAGTGGAAAGATTCTATGTGCTTAGTGAAAATGAGTTTTTAAGGGTTGGGCCTATGAGCATGATTTGTGACATCACAAGTCATTTTGAAGCCAATCCTGATCCAATATTCTTTTTTCTTTTTTTGTGAAAGCGTGATGTGAAAGACAATCTTGAGTCTAACTGATATACTTTTGAAATGAAATATGTTTGCATATTTATAGATTCTGGAAATTGAATGAAGGAGGAGTAGATGTCATTTTAAGGTTTTTATAACCGTACAAATATTTTTTATATGTCTTAAAACGTGTGTGTGTGTGTGTGTGTGTGTGTGTGTGTGTGTGTGTGTGTGTGTGTGTGTTTGTTCCCTCAGGAAACAGGTTTCTGGTTTATCTTCCACCATGTGCCCACTGGACCATCAGAGGGTCTTTACTCTCCCGGACACACTGAACACGTACCTATGGGCCACTTCACCAACAACAGAGCTCATTCCAACTACAGGGTGAGTCTCTCATGTTTGTCTGATGTTTTTTTATCCATCCACACCAACCTCTTCACAAGATGGACATTGTTATTTTATGATAACATCTCCTGATTTTCTTCTGTGCTTCCTTCACATTTGGCCATTAGAGGCATTCTGACATGTGAAACACTGATCTGGTCATCTTTCTTAAGAAGTCTCACTTAAAAGCACCACATAAGCATTAGCAGGTAATAATAATAATAAACCAAATGTATATACCTTGTAGAAAAAGCTTTACCAAAAAATGTTAGCACCAAAATGAAAGAAATCCAGCAAGTAAAAGAACAAAAAAACATGTCTGACTGTATGTTTGTCCGTTGCGTATCTCTTGAATCATTTATCTAATCAACGCCACACTTGTTGGGTTCATTGCTGAGGAAAAAGAGAAATGTTGCATCAAATTTGTTGCAATTTCAGCAAGTTATACATTGATATTAATCAGTTCTGAATCCACCAGTGATCAGATGAGCTCTGCAGAGCTCTACTCCTGACTCCTGCATGAGATGAGGCGTGACACAAGTCAGAGAAACTGCTCTAAAAGTAGAAAAAGAATTGACACTTTGAGGGTCTAGACTACAAGCACAACGTTAGCAGCACTTTTAGCAGATCAGCAGCAAGTGAATTCACGAGGCGTTCAGGTACATGGTTCAGCGTAGGTCGTCTGGAAGTGCTCAGAGCCCAATAATCACTGTGGTTAAATGCTTAAAACGAAGCAAATTCTTCCACTTAGCAGTTCAAAACCAGTATGTTTCATATGTTCTGAGATCGTAGTGATTATGAAGTGTCACTGCTGACAAAACACAAATCTTTGGAGCAAACATATCTACTCAAATCTGAACTGAAGGCACACATAGGAACAATCTAAGAGCCCAAGATGATCCATTTTTAAGTAGAGCACTTATTATTAGTACTTATTTACATCAGCTTTGTATAATAGAATGTTAGTTTGCACTCATTCACATCTTACATCAGCTGTATTCATGTTTCTATGTGTTGAAGTAGCAGCTGGAGGCCAAACAATCCATCTGTTCCGAGGTACATTTTGAACAGGAACTGCACCAGTACAATAAAATAAAGGAAAAACAGTCAAATAAACAAATGAAACACATAAAACATGGTGGAACTGGAAACATAAAACTTTTGGCTGACATTAATAAAATATTTTTTGAAAATAGTCTTGAGCTGCCTGGAGCCAGGAGGGCTGTTAAACGTTTTGGACAGTTGAGTTTATTTTGGGGGTTAATCATTTGAATAATCAAATCAATAGGCAGAACCCACCACCCACTAAAAGCATTAGTGCATTACTGGTCTCATTCTAGTTCTAGGTTGTTTTTCTTTTTTTTTAGGAAAGCAAGGTTGGTTTTGTTTGTTTTTCTTTTTATTCTTTTTTTTAGTTATGGTAATTGTTTTTTTTCTGTGTACCATCAGAATATTTTATGTTATTGTCCCCTATAAAGGACACTCATACTTTGTATCTCATTTCCTTTTTTTAAAATCTGGAATGACATCACTAATAGCTACGAGGAGGGTCAGATATGACTTGCTGAAAGCAGAGAGAGGAAGAGCAATAGGTGAATGCTGAGAACAACAACATAGAGGACAGACAACAGAGAGAGAGGAAAGTGAGATAAAGGAGAGGGATGAGATGGAGAGGACAGGGGAGAGTTTGGAAGCGCCTGCGGCATCAAGCACAGCACAGCTCGAGCACAGAGAGAGAGATTTATGAGGCGCTGGTGGAGAGGAAGTGTTATTGTTACCTCCCTCCTTTGTCTGCCCCCAACAGTGATCTCTTTTTTCTCTCTTCTCACTCCCTCGTTCCCTTCTTCACTTTTAATTTGGATCATCCTAATGGGAGCATAACTCATGTCAGGCTGCCACCTCAGGATGTTTGTGAGAAACAAAGTTGCGTCAGGGCTGCAGGTCGGGGCTTTTCGGGGCAGGAACATCGTGTTGGGGGTTGTTGTTTGAAGCTGGCAACTGGTTGAGGATGCTTTCATTATTACTACTATTTTTATATAAGGAAAGGTTATTGTGCTCCAACAGCTCTTGGTTTCCTGACTCTCTATGTACTTTAAAAACTGTCAAATAAAGCCAAAAAATACAGAAAAATCAATTTAGGAATCTTGATAATTTGTGAAATGTTTGGCCTTTTATTTCAGACAGAGGAGGACAAAATGAGCTTCTCAGTTTTAGTCAACATTGATCAATCTGGCTGAATGAAATGACAAATGTAGTTGTAAATGTTGTAGTTTCTAACATTAACTGTGTGGAATCATTAAAGTGTTTGCTTTTAATCAATTCAGCTGACTCATTTGAAATCAGAAACTTGAAAAATTGTCTCAAATATGCATTTGATGCAGTTACATACATCAGATCTTGAAGATTCAGTACATTAGAGAGCAGGACAGAGCAGCTAACTATAAACCTTAACATGTGAAATAGGAGTTAGTAGCATCCAGGACTGGTTTAACACAATGAACTTAACTATATTTAAGTTGGTAGTAATTTGGACCCGACCATATATAAGAAATGGACGTAACATCCGTGAAATCACCCATTGGTTTGTGGACTGCTGCTCGGAGGCCAGTAGTTTCAGATCTGAGCAGCGCCATCTTGAAAATTTCAGGTGCATGCCGGGAAAATATAAACACGGATTCTACTTATATGGGCATCAGGAGGAGCAAGAGGACGGAGCGGGGGAGGTTGCGAGGGCTGGATCTACCACAGTCTACACCGGCAACCTGGTGATGCTAACCAAATTAGCTGTTACGACTTACTATAACCACAAAACTCCGGAGAAAACTCTCGGTGTGAAATAAGTTCACGGCTATTTCCATACAGTCTATCTGTCCGCGCTCCTGAACCTGTGAATCAATAAACCTGTCAATCACGACGTAGCCACGCCCTAATGCATACCCTGCTTTATCGTCAAATTTAAAAACAGGGAGGCCAAAATGTCCCAAATGAACATCATACTGCATTGAAGAAGGCGTTAAACTAGCGATTGAGACCATAAAAACATCTTGAAAACGTTTACTGAGGTTAGAAATCAAGTGAGAAGTTGGTGAATTCTCCATTGACTTGTATAGAGACGGAAGTCCTTTTGACACCAAAACGCTCGCCCCCTGGTGGCCTTTTGATAGAATGCAGTTTTAAGTTACTTCCGCGTTGGCCTCATTTCAGAGGACCAGAACTCCCCACCTGGACCCGACCAATACTGGATCTTTGGGGTTGAAAATTGCGATATCGATATGTCAGCCGATAATTTTATATATAAAGAATATATACATAAACATACATTTTTGTTGCATTGATTCCTTAAATGTAATTATCAAACACTTGTTAAAAAGATATGTAATGAAGACATGGTTTGAAAATCAACTTTATAGTAAATAATAAAATGACATCAATGCACTGAAATAGTAAACTGCACTGGGAACTTTAAAAACAAAATGACATATATATTTAACTTGAATTAAGAAAAAGGATCAAATATACATTAAATGCTCCCTATATAACTTAAGAAAAATAACACAAGTACATATTGAACAACATATACGGCGATACTGAGATATCTGTGACAGGCCAATATAGGCTGACCGATGTGTCAGTCGGGCTCTAGAAGTAATGTTATTTTCAAGATTTGTAAAAGTACAAGATTGTATTTATTTATTTATTTTTGGTGCTCCTGTAGCATTTTAGTTGGACCTTATATAATTTTCTGTTTTCTGTCTGCGTGTTTTGATCTCTCCCTGGAATACATTCTATGGAACTGGTGGTTTAACTATTTTACAAATATTGTCTTATTCAATGTAAAGTGCTTCCTGTGTGCTCTACTGGGATCCCTTTTTTCCAGAAGACAACGTTCTCTTCGTTATGCTAGCTCAGGTGTGCCACAAAGCCCCGTTTGGCTCCCCTGCACTCACTATCAGAGCAGGAATCACACAGAGCTGCGATGTGACTGACAGACTCTAGTGACTGAAGTTTTTCCTCAGCTGGAGCCCTCATGTTTGCTGTAATGATGTCCACTGTGTGACTGGGACTGGCTGTTGCTCACGCTGCCCTTCTGTCCAAACAACACAGTTGCTTTAATATTGATGTCCTACACCACCACACAGCTACAGAGTTTATGTAGCTACCTAATTCCAACTGACAGGGGAGTTTACAATTTTAAGAAACAGGCCTTCTTACACCCATAGAGGCTCATGCTGCAGTTTCTATGTGGAATACAGAAGCAAAGCAAACATGGGCATCACCATCAACATGGCAAGACTACCCTGTGCCAGACAAGATGCCAAATATGGAGTGAATCACAGTGTACTGCAGAGTTTTCAGATATTTCCATTCTCAGCTCAATGGAACTATTTAATATACAATCTCTCACTGATAAATCCCTCCTCATACATGACCATATCTTGGACAAGTGGCTTGATTTGAGTGTCATGGCCTGAAGAAGCATGCCCCTACTCACCCCATCAATAACCGACAGGTCTATGATCTGAGTGTGTCTGACCACAAGGTGTCTTAACGGATTTGACATTCCTGTCATTCCCCACTAAACCCCACAAAGTGTCAGATGCTTTTTCGGAGCTTGAAAAGTTCCCAGCACATCCTGTCCATGCAGCTATGTCACTGGATGAACTGGTAGCGTTTCTACAATGCAGCTCAGTGAGCTGTGTCTTTGATTTCATGCTCCTGTCAAGACACGTGAGGTCAATGTTTCACGCTCTGCTGCCTGTTCACTCATGACCTGCAGAAAATAAAAACAGCTGGACTTGTCCTGGATGATACATAAGAAGCTCTTGGCTCACCGTCCATGAACTGACCATCTGTGAACATCAAAGGACTTACTCAACGTCCCTTTAAGATGCTCGTTCACGGTTCCACTCCAACCTAATTAATAACAATTCTGGTAATCCTAAGCATCGTTTTTCCACCATAAATCATCACAATCGTCTTAATCATCTTAGGCTACAGTAGAGGGATGGAATAGCTTCGTGACATTTTCAGAGACAATGTCAACAACATCTTCTGTGTCTCCTCCTGTCATCGATCCTCTGTCTGGTAGGCTGTCTTTACTCCATTTTACTGGCGCCACGCACAGACACATTGAGGAAATCCTTAAGAAGATGAAACCCTGGACACCATTCCCACATCTCTGCTCAAATCATACATCAGTCCCCTGATCTAAACTGTCAACCTTTCCTTTCAGACTGGTAGTGTTCCTTCCGCCTTCAATTTGGCAGTCATCCACCCCTTCTTCTTCAAGAAGCCCACCCTGGATCCAAAGTTCTTCCCAATTACAACCTACCTTTCCAAGTTCCAAGTTGTGAATGACCTGCTGATGGCAGATGATGCAGGTTCCCTTTCTCTTCATGATTCTCCCTAATCTGAATACTGCATTTGACTGTGTGGATCACACTATCCTCTTAGAGCACCTCCACACCACAATTGGACTGTCAGACTCTGCACTGAAGTGGTGTCTCGCTGGGAGGATGCAGGTCTCTAGATCACTCAGCTGTGGTGTGGTGCTCCGCATGGATCAGTTCTCAGCCCCTTCCTGTTAACCCTCTATATGCTCCCCCTTAGATGTGTCATCAGCAGATGTGGGATGTCTATACATTGCTATGCTGGTGATTCATCTCTAAACTCTGTCCCTCTCTAACCCTGTAGATGCATTGCTGGACTCGTCAGCAGTGTGCTCTTCATAGGGATCCTGACAGGACAGTGCTTCCAGGATGCTGATGAGAGTGCAAAAACATCAACATAAAACACTATTTCTGTTCATTGCACTGGCCACTGGTCTCCTTCAAAACTGACACATTCATATCCATCCATGTACAACTACAGAAACTGATCATGAGACAAACCTTCACCTGCATCCTCAGATCTGCCAACAGCTTGCTCCTCTGGGCCCCCAGTACCAAGCTCTGCACAATGGGGGATTGAGCTTTCTGCCCTGTTGCACCATGCTTGTGGAACACCCTTCCCTAAGCATGAGGTCAGCATTCTTTTCTTTATACCAAACAGGAATTTATTCATTTTTTTTTTTTTTTTTAAAACACCCCTGAAAAAGGGCACAAACTGCAGGTGCTCAGGCCTCCTTTGAGGTCTGTCTATGCCTGTGCCTAAAGACTGACGATACAAGTGAGAGCAGCTGCAGCTGATTTAGTCTGAATGCACTACTGCTAATTAAGACCTGATGTCAGATTGTTCAACATGTGTCTGGAAAGAACCACAACAGAAATATGTAAGTCCTCTGCTACTGAGCCTGATTATTGGTTAAAGAAGCCAATAAACATGTTTTGCTACTACACTCACCACACACTAACATTTTATACGGAGAGAGAAAGGACCACCAGAATAATGGTTACAGCTCAGCTAAAAGATCAAGTATTGAATACAAAATTCTAACAACTGCACAGGAATACAGGTGATTATATTGTTTGATATTCATTTCTCATTATTACAACAAAAACAAGATTTTGTTTGCAGCCAAACACAATCTGACTCCTCAGTTAAAGTTAGATTCAGTCATTCTGGAGAAAAAATGTTGATATTTGAACTAAACACCCAAATAAATGCACCCCTCCCTTCAGGCTTCTTCAGAAGCTCTACCCATCAAATTCTTCGACCCGCATCAATGAACAAAAGTGTGGTCTCATGTGAGCGCAACACTCCATCCCACTCTCCACCTCTCCGCAGCCTCCACACTTCTCACTCCACCTGCGTTCAGTGTCTCTGTCCACAGAAGCAGCCGTCTGTCATCTGCAGCTCCTGGAGAGCTGATAGGACAGCGGTTGGACAAACTGTGTTCACCAGGCTGACTGACAACAGAAATGTACTGAACCAAAGTAGTTTACATGTTGGCTCCAAGGGAAGAAATCTACAGTATTTGTATTTATTGATTCATTTCAAAAATTCAAATTTCAAATTTCAAATTCAAATGATGCTTCACTAAATGTGACAGAAACAGACTCTGAGCATGAAAAAATGGAAGTGTATCTGTGAGGAACCTTCTATGTGAATTAGCCACCACCTCTCTCTTTCCAGTTCACCACCATTTAAGCAGACTGTTATGTCCTCACCCTGACAACTGCTCTAATGAATGAATGAATGAATGAATAAACAGTCATTTATTGTCATCATATGATGTGTAAAGGAATTTTCAAAGGCATCTCTGCAGTACACTCGATTAAAAAAGAAAGAATAAAAGAATAAATAACAGATAAAAGAATATATAGGAGTGATGACTTCTCCCTGTCTTGTGCATGAGCACGAATTCCCCCTGCTGATTGGCCGGAGTACAGTTTTGTGACTTGCTCCAAGCCACTGTATATACATGTCTATTTACAGAGCCAGTGCTGTGTATGAACATTGATTGTTTTTCAGCACACATACAGAATCGACAGCGAGTAGACTGAAGAGATATTTGCTCAATGTGACAAAAAGTATGACTGACTTTACCTTTAATCATCCTGCAACAAGTGTCTTACACAAGGATCAGTCTATCAGTGCTATACTCTCTTTTACATGTGGTCATTGTATTAAACCTCTTGATACATAGTTTATCCTCCTTCTGTTTCAGGCTGGAATAATCCTTGATAACGGAGTAAAGACCACCCAGGCAAACGACAAGGACAAGAGACCCTTCCTGTCTCTGGTTGGAGCCAGGTCAGACTCTCCTCACTCTGTAATAAATAAACATGTTGAATTACAAGCTGAAGGTCTCACACCCAGTATGAATCAGCATGATGGATCTGCAATCTGTAATCATGTTGTTTTCCTGTTGATGTTTTGTAACTGACAAATGTTAGGATTCAGTATAATGTAGAGCAACTCCCACAGCAGGGAGTGTCACGTCAGATCTTACTTACTTAAGCAGAAGTGGGATTATTTGCACTAAAATCAACTCAAGTAAAATAACAAACGGTGGTTAGCAGTAAATCCCATGTTGTCAGCATGAAAGGACCAGTGTGTCATCCTGGCTTGAAAATGTCAATATGAATACACCCTTTCAACCACTCCCTCCTCATCCTTCAAGGATGCTCTTCAATCTTGTTGCCCCACGGGAAAAAGGTCAAAGGAAACCCACGTAATGGAAAGAAGTCATGACTGGAAAGACAAAAAAAACACTTGATGAAAAATCTACTTGGATAGATGTAATTAAAAGTAATAAAGGCAAATATAACTGTAAAAAACCCAGTTTTGCCATTTTGTAACCATTCATAGCATCAGTAACAAAGAAACAGCAGTATGAGAGAATGATCTTCTCTAAAGTCTGCTTACTGTACGTTTCCCAGAGCTTTTAACCACATCTTCATCAGTGGTTAGAGTTTGCTCCCTGACTGGGAAGAGGTCAAAGGTCATCAACCCTGACACAAGAGTCCATTTTTGAACAGAGACAGGGGTTACCATCTCCCCCTTGCAATAACCACCTGTTATTCTGTGACCCCAGTTCCCTACATCACAACTGAGCAAACTCTATTCACTGATGAGGTCTGTGAGATGTGGTTGAAAGCTTTGAATAAAGTTCACCTTAATGTCGTTCTGTCCATTTTCTTGATAAAATCAAAGATATATTTTTTCTTGGGAAAGTTTTACAATTGATTAACCTTCATACTTTCAAAATCCATCATAAACAGAAGAGTAACTGATCTGGTTTGCTATTCAAAGTCTGTCTTAACAGTTTTACAGGTGTCGTTTTTATAACAGATGTCTATGGAGAAAATACTTCTGGGGTCCAGGGATGGAGTTTAATAGCATTTACTCAAATTTAATTTAAGCTTCCATTTCATTTAATCTGAATCTTTTCACATCCTTAATTGAATCTTATTAGGTTTACTTTTCAACATGTGTGAAAGCAGAAACATAACACTTTTTATTGGCAGCTTAAATCATATACACATAATATTCATTTGTACCTACAACCTGAAAATGTATAATATAATATATAATAGTAAATCATCTTAATAGTAGTAATATTTGCAGGTGATTTACTAAGAATAACTGTGTAAATGAAAACAGGTGCAACAGGGTGGAGACAGCAGTATTTAAATGAGGGTTTTGTGTCTTTATGGAGAGTTTGGACGAGCAGAAAGCTGGAAGAGTGGAAGTGGAAGTGGAAGAGGTTAACTAATATATTGAGTTATAACAAAAACTACGGAGCCTGTAAAGGATCATGCAATATCTTTTTAATGTTGACGGAATCGAGCGCACGAACGTGAGCACATTTAATTCGTGCTAATGTTTTATTAACTCGTGTGCACGTTTTATTAATTTGTGTGCACGTTATTAACTCGTGTGCATGTTTTATTAACTCGTGTGCACGTTTAATTAAATTGTGGCCACAATATAGCTATAACGTGCGCACAAAATACTAATACGTGGCCAAGAGATGCTAGCCACGAAATAAGTAGGCTTTAACGTGTGCACGAAATACTAATTAATAATATTAATATAATTGCTGGACAGCTGGGTAAGCAAATCGAGCGCACCTTCTCTAGAACCTGCATTAGCCTACGTCCGGACCAAATTCTGTTCACAGTTTCAGCTTGAAATGATCTTAAAAAGCCTTTTTCACTGATCATCTCCTTTGAAAGTAGCATCATGTGTGTCAGACTCTCAGCTGAGGGAATACACAGGTTATATGAACCGCAGCGTTTAATGATGCAGTTACAGTAGCGCTCACTGTATGTATCACGTTGCCAAGGGAACCTATAGCCTATCAGTGATCAGAATCTAGTTTGTATTGATTCTCAGGTTGTTGTTGCTCTGACTGAACTACTGAATGTGTCTGTAGTGTTCTCTGGACATGTGTCCTTCAATAAAATCACAGAAGATTAAAAGTTCACTATCAATCTGACAAAATATCTATAATTCCTTTAAACCATGATGTTAACACTTTGATGATGTTTTATGCTCGGTCCTGATTTGCTGAAGTCCGGTTTACACTGCTATATTACAGCTAATAGAACCCTGATTAGAAAATTGCGCAATCCTTTATTACCACAGATAATATCTGATCAATAAAAATCATTCCACTTTGATTTGCCAAAGACTAAAGTGATTTCATAGGACATAGTGTCAGAGCTTGAGCTTAATGTTTAAATCAGCTGCATCAAGTTTAAAGTTTCAGAGCTCTACAATGTGCAGCTGTCACCAGAAATACGGGAGGCATTGAGAGTGCGCACGTTATAGCTATATTGTGGCCAGAATTTATTTTTATTTTTTTTACCATGATCCTTTACGGGCTCCGTAAAAAACAAATATTACCAGAAAAAACCCACATATGGGAGAGTATTAGTGACAAAGTCAATGCTGTTAGTAAAACCACAAATATTCCACTCCAACAATATTAACACAGGTGTAAAAACTCCATCCTGTGTGTATTCTGTCATTGTGCCTCCGTCTCCTCCTCTCTACAGTAACAGTAGTCATCTGTGAGCAGTGAGCAGCAGGTTAATACCTGTCCTTCAAAGGTATTATTTATAGACACAGTTAGCGTCAGAAATAATACCTTCAGGTTTGGTAAATCACAATGCGTGTGTTAAATAACATATTTACATTTTCTCCTCCCTGTATTTTACACACTGGGGTTAAAACGTCTCATATTACATATTCATTATGATAAACTACTAATATTACATTCATTATGGTAAACTACTAATATTACATTCATTATGGTAAACTACTAATATTACATTCATTATGGTAAACTACTAATATTACATTCATTATGGTAAACTACTAAATGGACAGCGTGTACTATCTTACACAGTTGAAAGACGCAAACCTCAGTGCTCTGCGTTAGTAGATCAGCTTGCATATTTTCTGCGGGTGATGTCAAGTTTGCACACGTTTCTACACACGCAAAACCTTTAGTAAATCAGGCCCTATGTTTTCTATTGTTCTCAATGAAAAAGAATGAGGGGGAATAAAAGGTTTGAGAGATTAAGAGATTTGTTAGCATCTGAGCAATACAGGTATTTTTCTGAGAACATACGTAATCTGAAGATGAAGAAATCGTAGAAAGAGTAGTGATGAGTAGGATGAATGTACGACCAAAAAATGAAACACATTCCCTCTCATTGATATAGGCTCCTGTACACCTTCTC
>NC_084970.1:1832500-1947500 GCF_963691925.1 Scomber scombrus | reverse complement strand
TAAAGTTAAAGTACAGTGTACACCTTTTCAAATAACAATGACAAAGACTAACAAGATTTATTTTATTTTTTTCAATTACATTTTTTTTAAATAAGGTAACAATAGCTTCTTTCATAATCAGATCAACATTATCCAGCATAAATGATCAATAGAGATACCAAAAGTGGAACAATAAAATCAAATAAAACAATAACCATAAAACTTTCAAGCCTAAATATATCAAAATGAAATAGACATTCCATCAGAACGCCAAAATATTTCAGGATCCAGTTGAGCCATTTGCTGGAACATTAAATCTCTTAAATCATTATAATGTGGACAGTACAAAAAGCTTTCTACTTCACCTAGATCACATAGCTCACACAATCTGTCTTCCTCACGGATGTTTTTGAATGGACCAGCTTCAAGCATAGCAGCTCTCAATTGGGTAATAAAGATCTTTCTTCTTCTAGATAACCCAAATGTAACAAATGCTTCACGAGTAAACTTTGCTTTGATATGCATATATGTCCTTCATTTTGGTTTTACTCAAATATTTTCAAGCCATTTTTCTTTATTGACCGTGTAGGGGCTATTATACTTTCTCAGTGTGCACTCAGTCTGCTTTTGATTCTTGACCTGTCAGTTCAGATCAAGTCAAGGGGATTCAAACACAGCTGCATAACATGAACCAGGCTACAGGTTAATAGACAGGTTTTAAACATATGAGCTACTGGTAGTATATGGTGTTACTGTACCTTTTAGAAGCTCCGCCCCACACAGCTGATTCAGAATAATGCTGTACGCTCATTATTCAAATTGGTTCCAGCTTTCAGGTTTCTGATTTTCCAGTTCAGTGACCATATCACTAACTGCTGAGGACAGAATTTAAAAAATACCACTGAAACCATATGCAGTATGATTTATTTTAGTCGACTTCCAATTTTTACTTTTAATATGAATGCACATCATCTCAGAGAGCATTTGGCCCCTGCAATAATAACTCTGTCTTTTTCTGTAATGTAATGCTCATTCATCAGGTGATGTCAGCTGTCTCACTCGTCTACATTACTGACAGACTGACCTCTGAACACTGTCCAAATGGATTCCGAACTGAAGAGAGGCAGACGTGTAACCTTTTAGTATAGACACATACAGGAAGGAATAAAATGATCAAAAGACAATCCATAAAATCCATATTACAAACTGTTTCCTGAATGCCTCATCATTTGAGATGTTTTCACAAATGGTGGGATATTAATCCATTCATAAGAGAGGCTGAGCATCATAAAAGGCTTCATAGCATCATAATAAAGCTGTTTGTCCATCAACCACCAGTTTTGTACATTAAGTGAAATTATATATTCTAGTGCTGAGAGATTAATCCTATATTTACTTTACAAAGAAACACAATCACAGTTTTTAGTCACTTGAATAATATCTTGGTCTTGATGTTTAACTAAATAATAAAGCAATTCTCACAGTGGAGTCAATAAAACAGTTTTACAGTAGAGTGATACTGTAGTAGGGGCGGCTGTGACTCAGGAGGTAGAGCGGTCGTCCACCAATCGGAAGATCAGTGCAATATCCGGCTCCTCCAGTCCACATGTTGATGTGTCCTTTGTAAAGATGCTTAACCCCTAATTGCTCCCGTTGCTACGCCAACGGTGTGGGAATGTGTGTGAATGTTAGTTTCCTCCTGATAAGGAGGTTGGCACCCTGTGTGGTAGCTCCTGTCATCAGTGTATGAATGTGTGTGAATGGGTGAATGTGACATGTAGTGTAAACGAGCTTTGAGTGTTCCATTTACCATTTAGTACTACATCTAGTATTAATAATGCTACTACTGCTGTGTGTGTGTGTGTGTGTGTGTGTGTGTGTGTGTGTGTGTGCAGTGGAGGAACGTTTCCAGATGACGACGGCTCTCGTCAGCAGGTGAAGAACTCACTGTTTGTGGGTGAAAGTGATAATCGTGGGATGTCTCTCCCTGACAACCATAACTGGGGCCCAGGAGGTGCTGACCACACCGGCAGGACCCTACCACGTGGCATGTAAGTGACAATTAAAGCATCTTTTAGCTCTTTGTCTTGGTTTTTCAGCCCACAAACTCCACTCTCATCAACAATGTTTCCAGCTACATCAGTGTGACTACAAACCCACACCCATTGAATGCTAATGTTGACAACTTTAAAAGATAATTGGACGTTTTATTTTCTTCTTTCTTTGCTTGCTGTCTCACAAAAAGCTGCTGTGGCTTTAAAAAGTGAAAAATGCATTATTTCTAGATTACATATAAGTACTGTTATTAATTAATTTAAATGACTATATTTCAGCGTATAGCAGATCCTAACTTTAGTCCACAGAGGGATTGTGCGGCTTCAGCAGCAGCTGCTAAATCTGTGCAATGAGACAAAAAAGATGGCGTCTAATTCACAAAGTACCTGCAAAGGGTGAAATGCACCACAAAACCACGCTGCCAAGAAAATACAGTCATGGTGCACCTGTTCCGTATATATGTATGTAAATGAGGTAATATTCAAACATTCAGTCATTCTGACAGCTCTGATGGAGGATTCATCCATTATTACAACCCCACCATATAAACCTGAATGTGAGTGGAACAGCTGACCTGTGTAGATGTGCAGCAGAACATAGAACATTAATTATTGTCAGATCCTGAACGATTCGGTGTTAATGAAATTACTGCTGCTGTGCCACGTGCATAAATGTCTCTTTCTCAGTTTAGAGATGCACTTATTGTGTAGTGTGTGATGCTGCAGCTAGCTGTGACAAACAGCTGGGCCAGCTGTGACATTAATCTAACATGACCTGCCTGAGTCACATTAATAACTGTATTCTGATATTTGATATTTGAGTAGATTATGTTATAGATGTGAAATACTAGAGAAGTAAAATACATGGAAGTCTGTCTGTCCGTCCGTCCGTCCGTGTGTGTGTGCACCTCTGTTAATTACAGACACATCATTTGAGGCTTTTGTGGTCTATCAATCTGTGAGCTGAAATGTGGAGAAAAGCCTGAAACACTGGAAACTGCTCCACTCACACAAACAGACACAAAACAAGGACAATTGCACTCAGCTGCAGAACTTTATGGCCTTATTCGCGCCAGCATATCATTAGTACAGAATCTTTTTTTGGACCTTATAACGGAGCAGATTGCAGACGCGAATGCTGTGCAATTCCTCAATTTTTCTAACCTTGAAATTCTCTTTATTCTCCTGTATGTGTGATAATCTGGTGATGAGAATTGCTTTAAATGAAGTAGTGTAAAGCGAGTTGTTGGTATTTTGGTGGAAGTTTAGTCTTAGATGTTGCACTGAAAATAGTCATCTCAGAACCTGAAGTGTGCATCACTACTTACATTACTTTGTGTGCATCTTACTTGGAGCAAATGTGCATTAATAACAATATAATGCTTCAAATGCAAAGAAACAATTTAAAATAACTACTATACTTACTATACATCAGTAAATGAGTTTGCATTGATCTACTTTATAAATCAGTCCAGGTGATTCATACAGCTGCTTATTCCTTTATGAAAAGCTTCTCCTTCAGTTCATTAAATCTCTGCAGCATCTGCAGGCATCAGGACTGATGTGTAGATAAATGGGCAGCCTCTGATTAGAGAAGTCAGAGTTCAGTGCCATCACACACAGTCGTTCACTGTGCTTACCTTCATTAAATCACCTGAAAATGACACCAGATACACATCAAACTGGTCACTTATAACTTTATTATGGTGTTCTTTTCTTTGGCCTGACTCCAGATGGTCAGAGCTCATCACTCATGTGCGTCATGGCCTTTCTTCCCAACTTTATTTTTAGCAGAAGAAAAGCAGCATCTCATTTTTTTTCCTCAAATATATCACATTGGAAGCTCTATCATATAAATCATCAACATTTTAAATGATTGATCTGTTATGTTTGTACTAGAATGAACTGTTTGAAAAAGCCACACCATCTCTCTCTGACTGCAGATGTTTGTTCACACATGATTATGTGATATGATTTCCTGAAGGAGCGTCTTTGCATGTGTTGAACAACTGATGTCATACTTCACTGTGATTGGCTTTTGATTAATATTCACCTTCATTTAGCCCTTTTCTACTTTGCACTGCTGCACATACATGAACCAAAACAGCACACACACACACACACACACACACACACACACACACACACACACACACACACACAAGGCCTACCACACTGAGTTGGTTGTTGCACTTGCATGTTTAAAATAGAGCCTAACATGTTCTATGTAAATATCTCAAATATGATCAAAACCAGGATACTAGTGCACATGTAAACACACTTATTGAAATATAGTCAGTGAATGGTGTTATGACACAACCAATCACCAGAATTAAATGTTGGTATTGTACGTTTCTGAAAAACCACAAAATACTTTGAATGTCTACATTTCATGCCTTGAATGTCTATGTTTCAGTGTTGGCCATTATCAGTGGAGTAATGATGTGACAGCGCCGTGATTAAGGTCTGGTTAGGTTTAAGCACAGAAAGCACTTTGTTAGGGTAAGACAAAGATCATGGTTTGGGTTCAAATAAAACCTAAACAACCTCTAAAATGTCTAAGTGGGGTAACCATAAAACTTCAACTTGCTTAAAAACACTAAATTCTCAATAAAACACCATATCAACTAGTTTGGCATGATCTTACATTATAACTTTTTATATTAAATAAAGGTAATGGAATACAATTGTTCTAAATATTACATTTACTCTGGTAACCATGGAGATCAGGAAACATTAACTTTTTTTAAATGAAGTCATTATTAGTATAAGTCCACTTAAATCCACTATAGGTGGTTAACATATTGTATATTTATCATTCTTTTGTGGTTACACCATTTGACATTTTCAGGAGCATTCAGTCTTACTTTTGGTTAAAAATGGTGCAAATGTCATTTCAAATGACATAAAACCAACAAAAATATTAAATGTACATTTTAACAAACCTGATGCTGCTTTTAGAACTAGTTTTTAAGATGTTTTTGAATTTCTCATCTTGACTGACCACTCCTGTTAGTCTACACTCAGAGTTTATGTGCACTGTTATATATTATGATTTTTTAGAACATACTTATAGAGATGGACAGAAAAGAGGTAGATTATTGTGTAGAAGTGGTTTGAGTAGTTTCTCTGTATGTCAGCCTTTAAAAATGAATTCTAACTGAATTCTGCTGTTTCTTTTTGCAAAATACTTTTCATGCCAGAGGAGGGTGAGTGCTTTAATACCCCAAAGATAGACTTTGGGTGGAGTACCAGTTTAATAGAGACTGGTATGTGTGAGAACCAGACATAGTAATCAGTCCTGTGCCTTGGCCCACTTGGCAGAGTATAGATGGAATGTCTCAACAGCAGTGTTATTCCTCTATTGTGTCGGAAAAAGAGAAATCCACAGAAAGAATTTGTGTCTGGATGCTTTATCTTCAGCCTGACATTCTTTGATGCAACAAGACATACTCGGGCACAGCATTGCACAAGTTCCCCCCCCATGCTGTGCAGCGCTGAACATTTGATGAAGGCCACTGGGTAGAAAAGATTTTCATCAGCATCCATAGCAGGGAGTCAACTGTGCACATGCTTCTTTTCCCACATCCAAAAACACAAGACTGTGAGTTGTTGTCGTTTATTTTTCACTCTACTGTCATTTAACAGTGTGTGTGTCTGACTCATCAGACTGACTGCTCATATTAACATTACAAATATAACTGTCTGTCTGTCTGTCTGTCTGTCTGTCTGTCTGTCTGTCTGTCTGTCTGTCTGTCTGTCAGTCTGTCAGTCTGTCAGTCTGTCTGTCTGTCTGTCTGTCTGTCTGCCTGTCAGTCTGTCAGTCTGTCTGTCAGTCAGTCAGTCAGTCAGTCAGTCAGTCAGTCAGTCAGTCAGTCAGTCAGTCAGTCAGTCAGTCAGTCAGTCAGTCAGTCTGTCTGTCTGTCTGTCTGTCTGTCTGTCTGTCTGTCTGTCTGTCTGTCTGTCTGTCTGTCTGCCAGTCAGTCAGTCAGTCAGTCAGTCAGTCAGTCAGTCAGTCAGTCAGTCAGTCAGTCAGTCAGTCAGTCAGTCAGTCAGTCAGTCAGTCAGTCAGTCAGTCAGTCAGTCAGTCAGTCAGTCAGTCTGTCTGTCTGTCTGTCTGTCTGTCTGTCTGTCTGTACCTCTGTTAATTAAAGACACATAATGTGAGCCTGGGTCAGGGTTATTATAATGAACTAAAACTGAAATGCAGATAAATTCAGCTTAGATTTAGTTTTCTTTTCATTTTCTCCATTTTGACTGTATTGTGTTCAGTTTGACTTCTTATATCTGGAAAACTAAAACTAAATAAAAACTCAACTAAAACTACTTAATCACTTGTTAAACTAACTAAAACTAAACTGAAATAAAAAAGCAAACTGAAAAACAAACAAACTAATGAACATGTATAACTATAATAACCCTGGTGTGTGCGCGTGTCTGCATTGATAAGATCAAAGTTTATTGAATAACAAGACAATAAGCTATGAATGACATATTTGACATTATACAGAATCATTTGATTCATTGTTCATTTAAAAAAAAAAAAAAAAAAAGAAAGATGTGTATATATATATATATATATATACATCTATACAGCGTCAGCTTTTTAAAGCTACTTCTAAGGAATTTGGCATTGTCTGCACTTCTTCTAAAAATATTTGTATTACTCACTCTATTAAAGACAGACAGTATTTGAGTGATGAAACACTGTCTCTGCAGTGGAAATGTTCATTCTTGAACTTTAGTCCAACTGTCAAAGTCAACAAAAGTTCACTCTTCACTCTTTACCTCAAGCTGAATTTGATTCTTCTTTAATAGACTTTCTATGTTTTACTCCAGTGTGTTACTTCCTTCTTTGTAACGTATTAGTCACAATATTGTGAATGGAAATCAAATCATGGTGTGTGAACCGAAGACAGTATGTGTAAATAAATAAGCAGTGAACTCCTGCCAAGTTGGATGATGCTAGCAGAGCAGTTTAGATGAAAATGTAGAGACCAGAGGCGCTGTGGAGAACACTCTTTAGTCCTTCAAACAAAGTCTGTGCTTCAGTCATGGATGAAAGTACATTCAAATGAGTCATTGAAGCATGACTGAGAGAAATTCTCCCACAGCTGTTTACACTCTTCCTTATGCAAGACACTGACTGCCTGACTCAGGACTGATCCAACCAGGTAAATGTTAGCCAGCCACAGCTGCATGGTTCAGGTCAGGTGAAGAAATGATGATAGTATGAGATGGAACTGAACTCCACCCTAACCTCCATCAACACCACCCGCCTTCCAGCTCTGGAGGAAATAACTGAAGGGTGTGTGTGTGTGTGTGTGTGTGGGTTTGTTTCCCCTGCAGTGATTTCCCCATCCGTGGCATGCAGATCTACGACGGGCCCATCAACGTGCAGAATTGTACATTTCGGAAATACACGGCACTGGATGGACGACACACCAGCGCTTTCGGCTTCAGGCTCAACAACTCGTGGCAGAGCTGCCCCAACAATAACGTCACCGACATCACTTTCGACCAAGTACCTGTGAGTATATATATATATATATTTATTGATATGGGATGATTTGTACATGTGTGTGTTTGTGTAATTATTATTGTGTATTTTGTATTTTTTATATTCTTGTGCAATGACAATAAAGTCTATTCTACTCTATTCTATTCTATTCTATTCTATTCTATTCTACTCTATTCTATTCTGTACTACTTGGTGAACTACATGAAACGTGGACTGATTCAGTGACAATGAGGAACTTAGATGTTGTTTTGAGATTAAAAGAAACCAGATCATTCAAGTTTCACAAATGTTCATTGAAAGGGAGGCAACGTTTTTGTGAAAAGTAATAAACATGAAAGACATGGATAAAGCTCAGGATTGAAGAAAGTCATCACACTCATACTTGTTAGTGCGGAAAGTATAAATCCAGTTTGTGTTTAATTTAATTTGATTACAAATGTCTTGTGTGTTATTTCTTATATTTGACCAGACCTTAAAGCTCCACCACCCCCCTCACTCTGTTTTAAGATATATAAAAAATGCAATAATAATTTGTGTCTCATATATTTTTTTACAACAAAAAAGCTCAATTATTTAGTTCTAAACCTTAAAATTGCTTCTACTCTCCCTTCATCAAAAACACAAGACGTCTCACATCCTGTTACTGAACCCCCGACCGGCTTCAAATGAGTTATGATGTCAGGAATCCTCCTCATAGTTCCACACAGAGAAGCTTTCCTCCTTCAGCAGTGAAAGTTAAACATCCAACTGATGGAACAAAAAGCAAAACACACATTTCTGCTTCTAAGCCTAGGCTGTCAAACTAGACATAATAAACATAATAATGTACAAATAATGTAATATATATGTAATACTTCTTTACTATAATAAACTGTCTATTTAGGAAACAGATGAACAATTTCAACAATATTATATATAGTTTTTATTTTGCAAAGAAGCTGCTGATTTGACAACATTTTGCATTTTGTTCAATGTATGAATGTTTTAAATATGACCACAATAGGCATTATATACAATATTAAAAATATATGTATGTATTTTTTTCAGATTATGCATGTATTCTGGTAAGGGTGGAAAAAATTAGAATTGCTTTTCTGCAATTTTCATACTTTGTAAACTTATCCAGTGGGCTGGATTGAACACCTCGGTGGGCCGGTTCTGGCCCGTGGGCCGTATGTTTGACACCCTTGTTTTAAGCTTTCCTCACCACCAGAGCACCCTGTTCACTGTAAACTTCAGTATCAGATGAAGCCAGTTGACTTGTTCAGTAGAATCTAGATTTTTGGTCAAAAACAGAAATGCATATGACATCCTTTACTGCTTCACTTCACTGAGAGGAATAACTGGACTGGAACTGAACTGACTGAACATTTGGAATTTTCCTTATTTTGATTGTGAGCACAAATGACTGTCTATGATCATGTATAAATGTGTTCCTATCGCCTATGCAACCCCCCTCTCGCCTCCTGTAGATCACATCTCGGGTGTTTTTTGGGGAGCCTGGTCCCTGGTTTAATAAGATGGAGATGGACGGGGACAAGACGACCATCTTCCACGATATCGACGGCTCGGTCAGCGAGTATCCCGGAGCGTTCCTGGTGAAAGAAGACAACTGGCTGCTTCGCCACCCTGACTGCATCGATGTACCCGACTGGAAGGCCGCTATCTGCAGCGGCAACTACGCTCAGGTGGGTCAGCTGGCTACACACACACACACACACACACACACACACACCACACACACATCCATCCTTACAACTCAGCTTTCACAAACAAAAATCTACTTTCTGTTAAACCATGTTTGTCATTCATTGATTTCATGCATTTTAATATCAGTGTCTCATTACAATATATAATCAATCATGAATATGTAGACTTATATTAGTCATCCAGCTTGTTCATGATAGATAGATAGATAGATAGATAGATAGATAGATAGATAGATAGATAGATAGATAGATAGATAGATGGATGGATGGATGGATGGATGGATGGATGGATGGATATATAGATAGATAGATAGATAGATGGATGGATGGATGGATGGATGGATGGATGGATGGATGGATGGATGGATGGATGGATGGATGGATGGATGGATGGATGGATGGATGGATGGATAGATAGATAGATAGATAGATAGATAGATAGATAGATAGATAGATAGATAGATAGATAGATAGATAGATAGATAGATAGATAGATAGATAGATAGATAGATAGATAGATAGATAGATAGATAGATACTTTATTCTCATTGGACATAAGATACACATAAGATATAAGATGTTTATCATTCCCTCCCAGTAGCATACATGAAAATAAATATATATGTATATATTACAGATAAATAAATATATAGATATATAAATATTAGAGTGCAACAGTAGTGCCATATATACAGTATAGTGCCAGTGTGTGTGTGTGTGTGTGTGTGTGTGACAGTTGGGGTTCCTTATAGAGTTGCTCTAATTTGGTTTCTCCCACTAAAGCAGCCTTGGGAAGAATTGAACATGTTTTATGTTCAGTTACTGACTTGTGTCACTTTGACAGCACTGCTAATAATTATTATTATTATTAGTTTATTTGAAAAGGGACAATGTACATTAATCAACATTTCAACAAAATGTAAACACAGACCATTTAATTATTCAAATAATATTAGAAGAAATATATTCTGATGATGGTATGTCACAAAAAAACCTTCTAAATACTGGAATCAGGTTTCCAACTCTGTGGCTGTGTTTTTCTCCAGATCTACGTCCAGACACGTAACCCTGCCAACCAGAACATGTACATGGTGAAGGACGAGTACCCTGATCGGCCCCTCACACTAGAGGGCGCTCTGGGGAAGAGGAAGCACTACCAGCAGTTCCAGCCAGTGATCACACTTGCCAAAGGCTACACCATCCACTGGGACCAGGTGGCACCCGCTGAGGTCACCATCTGGCTCATCAACTTCAGCAAGTCAGTGAACACACACGAGCTGCACCCGCAACAGCACATATCTTTTTTAGGATATAGAGGAACCTCTTTTTAAAAATCCAGCTATATAGATATTATGACAGCTATATGACCTGATGCTCTACTATTGTGCTCTAGGGGTCCCATCTATATCTATCTTTATTTTTCAAATATTTCTATTATTTTTTGTTTATCACATATGGGTCATGGTACTATAATTATTTTGTATTTATATATATTTTTTGTTTGTTTTTGTTTGCACTTATATGTACCCTGAGAAGTATGAAGTGGGATTGACATATCATGTGACTGTCAGGTGATCTGGGCCTTTTGTGTATTTAAGATGGTGATGTTCTAGTTGATATTTAGTCTGAGGAAGAACTTAGAGCTGGAAATACCACACTGGTGATATCCTAATACATCTGCACTGGGAGCTGCAGTGTGCAGACTTTTCTCTTTCATGCTTACATACCTTGACTTTCTCCAATAATCACCTGATCAACTATATAGTAGAAGTACTGTACAAAAGGTTATTGGTGCTCTGTGGAGTGTTTTTTTGTTGACAGTAATGAATGTGGTAATGGAGTCAGGAGGATGTGAGCTGTATTTTAGCTGCCAAATGTTATGTCAAAATTAGTAGGAGAGGCTGTCTATTTAAAGGAGAATTTTCATTTTTCCGTCAGTCTTTGAACAGACTTTCAAATCATCCCAGGCAGCATAATTCACCTTCTTGATCCCACATAAAGCATCCAGCCAATCCCTCAGCAGCGTTTGACCTGTTTACAAGCCCCGCTTCTCCGACTGCGCCGAGCAGCCCGAGGGCTTCATCTGCTGCAGTCAGCCATCCATGAAGTGAATTTTAGCCTGTATTTTACCTCCAACTCCTCCATCACACTGTTACCGGAGCAGCATTGAAGCACACACTCAAAAAGGAAAAGGAGAGGTCGAGGAGGAAGACTTTATGTCTGGAAGCGAGGAGCAGTGAAAGGGAGGGTTTAGTATTCGGGTGGACTTTTTGCTCTGCAGCATGTGTTAGATTTGTAAACTGTAGAAGAACATTGAAAAGAAAGTGGTGTGCCTGCTGGGTTTTTGTTCATTCATCACCATCATTTTTCAGAGGTCCATTGCAGAAATGTCCAGTACAGTTTGACAGCTTTTGACTTTCCTTTAAGCACATTGAGGAGACATTTTTTGGCCTTCCAGGAATAGAGAGTATCTAATGTAAAAGTCCTCATGAAGTTGATCATGGAGATTTATTATTCACTTTATTATTACAAAAAAACTCAATTTAAAAGTCAATTTTCTAGTGTTTCAGAGCTTTCAACCACTTCTCTGAGTCTTTATCCAGGTCAGGTTCCATACTTACACCAGGTCCCATGATAAAAAAAAAAGAAAGTGTTATGTACATGGGGGGAGATGTTCATCATACTCTTTGTTCAGGGATGTGTGTCATTTGTGAATGTCCTCATTGAACTTTCTCTGGTCTTCCACTGACTCCTGGTCAATGACCTTTGACCTCTTCCCAGTGGTGTTTTTGTTGTGTTCACAGACAGATGATGATGTAAAGGTGAAGCTGAAGGCTGACGAGCTCTTTGATGGAATTATATTGATCATATCTAAATAATCTGAATAAGAAAGAATATAAAAAAGAAGCATGTAGAGAATTACATGAACATGTTGTGAAAGATGAGTTTGGGACACAGGAAGTCAGCTGTCAGGGTTCATATGTTTTTGAACGCTGATCCCTGGTTTAAATGGCAGAGCAACTCCTGAGGTCACTGGGATGATTCATGGTGAGTGTATGAAGCTGACGGAGGCTGTCACATCATTCCTCTCACTCCTGACATTAAGCAGGATTCCCCACAGGAACGGGGACAGCCTGACTTTGTTTAGCCTTTGTGCTCCTCCCTTCTCATGATGTTTACAGTGTCCCTGTCAGCTGTTTTAACAGAGTGTCATTTCAAGCATGTCAACTATTCCCCACAGCCTGAGTCCACCCTGACATGGACAGTGGAGAGCCAGAGCAGTTTAGTCCCACGGATGGTGCATACACCAATGGCGCCACCTAGAGTTTACAGAAGATTACAGCAGGTGTAGCTGCAGAGAGAGCTGAAATATGATCTGTTTATTTTAGACTCCAGTGAAGAAAACAGCTGCAGCCTGATTTTTTCCCCACTAAATTTTTCACATGGTTTGATTTCAATACATTTCAGCAAAAATCAAAGATTAGAGAAAAAGTCTAAAAACTGAAAACACATTTGTGTATCAGAACTCACTTTTTTCTTCTTTCCTCTCCCATGAATCATCTCACCACCCCTCACATTTATCTGCTGACCCTTTGGAGGGGCCCCACCCCTAGGTTGGGAACCACTGGACTAAACTAGCTAACTGTATATAAAGTAGTGTAAACTAGCTCCACCTCCAGCAGCTACAACAGTAACATGCTGCTCTAACACTGATGCTTCACTATTAATAATCTAATGATGTCATAATAACAATATATCAGTCAGAGGACCAAACCACTACTTTTACTGTAATACTGCATACTACATCACTCATAATACTGCAGTACTTTTACTGTAATACTGCATACTACATCACTCATAATACTGCAGTACTTTTACTGTAATACTACATACTACATCACTCATAATACTGCAGTACTGTTACTGTAATACTACATACTACATCACTCATAATACTGCAGTACTTTTACCGTAATACTGCATACTACATCACTCATAATACTGCAGTACTTTTACTGTAATACTGCATACTACATCACTCATAATACTGCAGTACTTTTACTGTAATACTACATACTACATCACTCATAATACTGCAGTACTTTTACCGTAATACTGCATACTACATCACTCATAATACTGCAGTACTTTTACTGTAATACTGCATACTACATCACTCATAATACTGCAGTACTTTTACCGTAATACTACATACTACATCATCATAATACTGCAGTACTTTTACTGTAATACTGCATACTACATCACTCATAATACTGCAGTACTTTTACTGTAATACTGCATACTACATCACTATAATACTGCAGTACTTTTACTGTAATACTACATACTACATCGCTCATAATACTGCAGTACTTTTACTGTAATACTGCATACTACATCACTATAATACTGCAGTACTTTTACTGTAATACTGCATACTACATCACTCATAATACTGCAGTACTTTTACTGTAATACTGCATACTACATCACTATAATACTGCAGTACTTTTACTGTAATACTGCATACTACATCACTCATAATACTGCAGTACTTTTACTGTAATACTGCATACTACATCACTCATAATACTGCAGTACTTTTACTGTAATACTGCATACTACATCGCTCATAATACTGCAGTACTTTTACTGTAATACTGCATACTACATCACTCATAATACTGCAGTACTTTTACTGTAATACTGCATACTACATCACTCATAATACTGCACTACTTTTACTGTAATACTGCATACTACATCACTCATAATACTGCAGTACTTTTACTGTAATACTGCATACTACATCACTCATAATACTGCAGTACTTTTACTGTAATACTGCATACTACATCACTCATAATACTGCATACTACATCAAGCTGCACCACTGCGGATGAATAAAATGAGAGCTTAGTAAATAAACTGTGTTTATTTACTAAGCTCTCACATCTACTAAGATGTACAAGATGTCTGATATTGACCTCTGACCTTCAGAATAAATGGAGTTGATGGGTTACATTGCTTTAAAATGTTATATATATGATTAAGTGGTATTAGAGAACAGTGTATCCTTCATGCTGCATATAACAGACTGATAATCAGCCACACAGAGCAGTGAATAAATGAGACATAGTGTAAGTGATTGCTAATGAATAATTTATATATGAAGATAATGGATGGCCAGAGGATGTGTTTACAGGATATTATAGTCATTTTAAATTCAGTTCAGTTTCACTCATGAAAAAAATTACAGCTAAGTGAGAATATACCTGAGGAGAATATTGTGTATATTTCACATTGAATTTTCCTTAAACTTAGTTTAGCAATTTGTTCATTCACTTCATTAACAGGTGCATACACTGCATATGGATTTCAACACCAGAAATTCTTTTTAAATGTTATTCCACCTTTTGATCCAATATCATCAACATGAGAGACAAGATGATATTATAAATGATTTGTTATTAAATGTTAGAAAATGGTAAAAGAAAAATAGTTGATATAGTTTGTTTAGTCTGACGTATTAATCCAGAGCCAGAGTCATTTATCCTTGATTAGTAACTAATCTGTTCTCTATTCATGTGATACTCACTTTATTAGACAAAGGCAGAAGTCAGAGTATAAACTGCTCTGTTTTTTTTATGTTTCAGAAATGACTGGATCAGTGTGGGCCTCTGCTACCCACAAGGCACCACCTTCACCATCCTCTCAGACATCCACAACCGCTTGACCAAACAGACCCGCAAGACTGGAGTCTTCATGAGGACCACACAGAGGGACAAGATCAACCACTCCCACCTGGCCAGAGGCTATTACTACTGGGAGGAAGACACTGGGTCAGACACACACACGCACACACACACAAACACTCACACACACAAAGAGACACACAGACACACACACACACACACACACACACACACACACACACACACACAGAGATACACACACACACACACAGAGACACACACACACACACACAGACACACACACACACACACACACACAGAGACACACACACACACACACACACACACACACACACAGAAACTTGATTACCATAGTTTTCCTGTGTTGACAGAGTCACTGTTCTGATGTCTTCTGATTAAAGCTGCATGAATCAATATACGTATATTAACAATGTATCAAATAAGTGTGTAATGTGAAAGGTGATGCTCGTAGTGACATACTCACAGAGAACAACATTATTAACCACATTGTAGTTCTGCTCAGCTGTGCAGAGACTTTTAGTATTTTTTTAGATAACTGTTTTGGTTTTACAGCACAAAACTTCAGCCTTCAACTCAGCTCTGATCAGCAGCAGCATGCAGCTGTTTCTATTGAAAAAGCTAAAGTCACTCTACAGTACCTGCTCAGCACCACACAGCACAAAGACACAGCTGGTGAAGAAACACACAGATACTTTTCTCATTAAACTAAATCAGAGCTAAAAGCAGGTGGATGTTGGACTTCCATTCATCAGGCAGACACAAACATGACCCCAAATAAATACTAATGATGCATTGTGTCTGCTGGATAGGTAAATAGGAATATTGCAGTATGTCAGTGTTTTGTTGTCAACAGCTGCCCCCAAATTAAAGGATAATTGAATTGGATTCAGTCACATGTTGCTTTATGCAGCTAAAATAAACTTCTGGTCTTTAAAGGCTGAAATATATTTTGAAAAATAGATAGATAGAAAATACAGGTTTCCTGCAGCTCAATATAAGCATACAAATAATAAAGCAACAAACAACAGACAATAAAAAGACAATAAAAAGGAGATGTAAGAGTAAAATAAAGCCAATAGTCAATACAGCTGATTATAAAGTGCAGGATAAAAAACATATGTAATGTCCAAAAATAATAATAAGGAAACTAAATTATGTTATCTGTTGTAAATGCAATTAAAAAGAGATGATGAAGGGATGTATGGCATCAGGAGCAGAAGACACAGTGAGGAGAATAGAGAGAAATGGAAGTTGGTAGATATGATAATAGAGTTTAAACCTGTACTGTTGTTTGCTACAGCCTGCTGTTCCTGAAGGTGAAGGCCCACAACGACAGGGAGCAGTTTGCCTTCTGCTCCATCAAGGGATGTGAGAGAGTAAAGATCACAGCCGTCATCCCTACAGGCAGCCCACCCAGCAACTGCATGGCCCAGGCCTATCCCAGACACTCTGAGCTGCCTGTTGTGGATGTTCCCATGCCCAGAAAGATTCCCAACGCCAGGCTGGTGAGAATATTTCTAATGTTCTAATGCAGACTTTATTTTATAAAGAGCTTGTTTTTACCCAACTGACACTGTTCAGGCCTTAACATATGTGATATTAGGTTGTTGTTTTTTTTCTTTATCAGCACACTTTTATTATTACATACTGTATAAATGCTGTAACTCACACATTTTATGCATATATTTATATTTGTAGTAATACATTCCACTGTCTCCCCACAGCAACCATTAGAAATATTTTTACATTATATCAAAGTGACATTTTCAGCCTTGTTTACTTCATCTCAGTTGTTTCGCTCCGTAATTTTAGTAAGAATTTGAGATTTTAAATAGTTTCCAGTGAAATGTCAAATGTTGTGTTTTCTGTCTCAGCACTCAGCGGAACACTTCCTCGAGGTCAAACTGGAGTCCTACAACACTCGCTTCTTCCACATCAAGGAGGACTTTGCTTTCACTGAGGTAACCTTTGTTTCATACAGTCCACACAGGATGATAGTCACTACACAGCTCACACATTAGAATATATACTATAAGAAGTATTCCATCTTCATTCCTCCAGGAGATGCCATTTAGAGACACAATAGTGGTTTCATTATTACACCCATTACATGTAACTGCATGTTTCCACTGATCTGGTTGGTTACCTATCCTGCATACTGCTGTCTGTCTGACACTCCATATCAATCAATCAAGTAGTTACAGTTATCATTAACTCGTGTAAGGAAGAGAACATTACCTCTATTTCATCTCCCACTAGATGTTATACTGTAGGGTTGATGGTAATATAGCATAAGTCATGTTTAAGGCTGTTGCTGGTTTAGCTCCCAGCTACTGAGATCAGCTGTTTGTGTTCAGGTTAAACCAATGAGATATAGTCAT
Source organism: Scomber scombrus (assembly GCF_963691925.1). Lineage (NCBI taxonomy): Eukaryota > Metazoa > Chordata > Actinopteri > Scombriformes > Scombridae > Scomber > Scomber scombrus. Next base: position 1,930,115 of record NC_084970.1, on the reverse strand, counting down.
GACATTTAATCTATAGAATTGTGTACATGGATGTACTCAAATCCATATGTTTCCAGTCATTATATTAAGCTAGGCTATCCACATCCGTGCACCAGTTTCCAGATGTGCTCCCTATTCACTGCACAGTCCATGGCATTTATACTACCTCATGCTAATAATCCCACAATGCAATATGCCATATCTTATAAATGCAAAAATGACTTTACAGCCGATAATGGTGATGATGATCAATTGAAAAGATGATCAGAAATGTCTTGCTCACTATTTAGTCAACTATTGAGTATCTAGTGATGTAATACTAGTTTTTATTCAATTGAATCTTTAATTTTGTCTTTTTAATCTATTTCAACCTCGTGCTTACTCTCATTTTTAATAAACCCTTTGTCTTTTCTGTCTTATTTTACTTATTTATTTAATTATTTTATTTATTTACTTTTTTCATTTAAATATTTCTAAACATTTTTTATCATCCTTTTTTTTCTTGTGTGCATTGGTCTCAATTTTTGTTTATTTTAACAAGCAAGTGTAACGTATCTAAACTTTTATCTATGCACATGAGTTTGTGACTTTATTGGAGTGTGCTTTATGGTCACTCTATACATCCTAGAACAGCAGTGTGATTGGCTGGCTCTGTTGTGATTGGCAGGTGAATGGCAGGAAGCTGTACCAACCAGATGATGGGGTTCAGCTGACCGTAATCGACGGGCATGATGGGAAGGTGGTGGAGAGCAAAGGCTTCAGGAACTCAATCCTACAGGGCATCCCTACTCAGCTGGACAAATACATCAGTGGACTGAGAGACGGGTAAGAAGCGGACTACTGTCCCACTTTACTATCACTCTGCTGGGTTTAATGGTATTTTACTTATGCAGGAATATATAAAAACTGAGAAAGATTTGATTGAAAATTAGTAAGTGGACCTTGTTTAATGTTGATAGAAGTTCTCTGAACAGCTTCCTCTTCCCACCATCATGCTTTAGAGGATGCTGAAACATCCACAGATATTAAAATACATTGACTAGGGTCTGAGACTTCAGTATCACACACATGCTGAAGCTGAAGACACGTGCAGCTTCTGTTAGCGAAACATCAACACTACAATGATCGTCTCACTCCTTCTCTAGTTCTGTTGTTCTCGTGACGTCCAAAGGCCGTCTGGTGACTCGAGGAGCCTGGACTAAAGCCCTGGAGAGACTTGGTGCAGACAAAGGCATCAAACTGAAAGGTAACTGTAACTACAGTATATCTGTACACAGGTGTATTGTGATGAATGTGTTAGCATGTCTAAAATGCATTGAACTAAACATCCAACACTTTCAACAAAGCTGCAGCAGATGACGCTGTTGTTTCAACAGTTGGTGAACCAAAATAATACCCAGCCAGCATGTCCATGTGGGCCCCATAAGGGTTCAATTTGGGCTGCAAATATGGGCTTCAAGTGGGTTCTGACTGGGTTTCAGGTGGGGTCCAACTGGGTGAGTTACACAAGACCCATGTAGGCCCATATGTTTGCCCATATAGGGTCGAAGTGGGATCAGAATGGACCTTAAATGGGGCCCATTTAGCCAGCCCACATGGGCTTCACATGTGGGGACCATGTTTATTAAAACAATATGGGGCCCATACAATTTGCCCTGTTATGCCCATGCCTGCTGCAGGCCACTTACATCCCTCATGGGGTTCATGCAGTCAGCCCACGTGGGCTTCACATGTGGGGCCCATGTTACTGAAACCATGTGGGACCTGCAAAATGTGCCCAGTTCAAGCCCATGCCCACTCAGTACCCACCTAGCCTGCATCTAACCCATGTGGGGGCCCACATGGACATGCTGGCTGAGTAGTAAAATAATATTATTTCTTCATAAATACAAATTAAGTTAAAAAAAACTATTAGCTTATCTTATCCAGAAATACTGAAAACACTCATTTTAAATGGCAGTAGTTGTACTACTACTGTTACTGGCCTCCTTAACTTCACAGAGAATACTGACTACATTGTGGAGAAAGCCACATATAGAGAGTGTACATATAATTAAGACGTTCCATGAAGATGATGTTGGTAGACAAACTCTGGAAATGGTTTGGTGGATAGAATATTATGATGTGGAAATCTGACTGTTAGGAATAAACAGGAACTGCAGAGAATGGTAAATATGCAGTAGCTGGCAACATCATAGGGAAACAATAGATTGCACTTTGAGCTTCTCTCCTCAGGGAGGAGCTATAGACAAGCAAAAGCTACCAAAAATGTGTAAAGCTGGTCCTTCTTACAAAAACGCAACATGATGCAGAAAGAAAAGTATGCTTTGAATTTCACTCAAATCTGTTCTGTCTTTTTCTGTTTTACTGTACATTCTTACTGTATTTATGTCTTTGTCTTTGTTTGTTGATATTTCATCCCCGATTATGCTTTTCCTCATTATTGTCCTGCATTGTTTTTAACAGTATGTGGTAAAGCCAAAGCAACTAACTAACTAACTAGGGTTGTGAAAGTTACTTGAAATGTAATAGGTTACAGATTACTAGTTACTCTATTTAAAATGTAATAAGTAATGTAACTATTTCAATGACTTCATCATAGTAATGTAACTTATTACATTTGATGACTTTTTGATGACTTTTCTAATGTTCTAACCAATGTTTCCAGCTGTTAGGGTAAGTGTCCAGCTGTTTTTCATGGATACTGACATGATTTATAAGAGAGATCATTTCTTATAAAGCAACATTAATCTCTCATTGTAAAATGTATTCATTAGTTCATGTAGATAGAATATAAAATAAAGATATTTGATGAATAAAGAGGGTTTATTGGTACTGTGACTCCATTTAAGCCCATGTGTGCTCTAAATAAACCCACGTCATGATTTATTTACTAAATATAAAAAATACTGATTTCAAAGAATTAAAAACAGAAATATATGTATTCAGTAACATGTTGAATATTAAAAAATGAGCAAAATCTTAAAGCTACTCTTCCCTTTCTTGCATTCCACACAGCACTTTGAAAAAACTTGAACAGCAACAACCCCTCTTCACTCCTATGTCCCACCCCCGCACTCCCTTCCCCTCCGCTAGCGCGCACTATATATATATATATATATATATATAGTTTTCTTTTCCCCCGTGGGAGCGGCTGGAGGTGGAAGCCATGGCCCGCTTTTGTCTGTCATTGTCAGTCGTTACTGTCTGTTTACGGCTATCTCCGTGGATCATGGATGTATTATAATGCCGTGGACCCGCAACAGACTCTCTTCCGGGTGGTGGGGTGCGTGCGATTACGTAATACGGAAGGGGAAAACAGGCAGGTCGCTCGGCCAATCATATCATTCGGACCGAAAGATATAATTGGTCAGAGTTTTCACTGAATATTATGAGAATGGAATAATGATTAGTTTCTATGCCTGGTGGATCTCTCTAACATTTTAAAGTGCCATTACCTTATTAATAACATTTTAACCTAAACAAAAAAAATGTGTAAAAATGCAACAAAGGTAAGGGTAGCTTTAAAGGTGTGATGTAATTTAATGACACATTTCTTCTCAGTAACTGTAACAGATTACACTTACATTTATTTTGTCATTAAATTACATAATGATGTTACATGGAACTAATTACACCACAACACTATAACTAACTTTTACCATGTTGAGAGATTTATCAAGAACGACTAAATACACATTTAGTGTATGAAATGCCTCTCTCTGAATTTGATGTTCAAGTATCATGTACAGATAGATTTATATGTAACTGTAAATGTAAATGAATGAGTCGTTCTCTCTTTATGAAATTCCTTTATTGAGACATAGAAATGTTTTAACAGGGTTATATCAGGAATCAACATTTTTTTGCAATAACCAGTCATTATGACATTCCACACCTGCTGTGTAAAAGTGACTATGCTGCTCTGATCATTTCTCCTCCTATGATGTCATTTTGCTTCCCTGCAGATAAGCTGGCATTTGTGGGCTTCAAGGGCTCCTTTAAACCTGACTGGGTCCATCTGGAGGCGGATACTGACCGAGCCAAGATCCATCAGGTCCTGCCTGTCCCTGTGGTCCACAAGATGAAGCTATGAGTGGCAGACAGAGTGGGGAAGACAACCAAGAGACTATGTAGCCCCCATATACTGGCACTCATACCCCCCACAAGAATACACAAGCACACACACAAATACGCACGCACACACACACACACACACACACACACACAGCCAGCACTGCAGTGTGACAGTCGGTTGCTCCGAGCCATTGGTCCAGGATCTAGTGGTGTTTTTTTTCCAGGCTCGACACAGAGAAAGAATGATGTGATTCAATGTGTTGATAAGGGAAGACCCCCAAACACCAAGAGCCAGCACTGCCCATGTTGAACTGTAAGTGTGTAAGACCCCCAACATCAGTAGAGGGCTTTAATAAGGTGAGAACGCACCCTCTGGCGGCCATATTGGAGGTTCCTTGGCAACAGTGGCTCACAACAGCGACATTAATAGACACTAACATGTTTGCTCATCGTTGTGTTTATAGCTTGTTAGCTTGTCTGCTACGTAACCATTGGATTTGGACAGCTTAACATTATTGCCATGCTGTAAAAACATCTGTTTTATACACCAGCAAACATTGACCGTAATACAGGTTCATCTTCACATCAACATCGGCCTATTTGCTAAATGAGCTAGCAGGCCTGGTCTGACATTGTCAAGAAACACCTCGTTTAGCTTTGGTCTAGAGACTGACATGACAGTTCAACCTTCAAATACTTCATAGTACTCTGTTCTCTAACAGACTTCGCTGTTGGTTTGACCCACCTGACATCTACAGTGTCAGGATGCTGACCTCCTTGAGTCATGAAGCTAAATCTAAATGAAGACGCTCTCTGGTGACACAGTCAGGTGACGGGTGTGAACATGTCTGATAGCAAGACACAATAATCGGCCAACTGGTTTAGTCAGTCACTGCACAAAGGCGTTCATGGTGCTCTTGTTGATTATACACAGGAAAGTGACGGAAGTAGTCGAGTGTGAGGAATGAAAGGAGATCTTGAGACAGAAGTTCAAACTCTGCACCAGGGAGCATGCTGGTCAGATTGTCAAGTTTGGAAAGTTCCGAAAGTTGTCAGATGTAGGTTGAAAGAGAAGTTCACACTTTACCTACAGTGTCACTACAGCACACCTCACCAATCGCTGTATGAAGTAGGTGTGATTGATTATAATAATTATTATAAACTTCATTTATATAGCACTTTTCTTAACAATGTTTGCAACAAGTGCTTGACACAACATAATAAAACAGAACAAGGCAGATACAAATGTTTTGAGAAGTTTAGGAGAGTAGTGATTAGTGATTTACTAGCTAGGAGCTTGAGTTAAAAGAGTGAAATCTAAATCAATTTATGAATTCTCAAGTCAAGATATTTGCCAGCTTCAGTGGATAGTCTGTGTATCCCATCCATCTTTTTTGGTCAGGGTCAGGTTGGCAGCAGGCTGAAAAAAAAACTGGCCCAGGTGTCATCATCCCTAACCACATCCAGCCAGATGACATATGTAATCCCTCCAGCATGTCCCCACTCATTTGGGTGTGCCTGGAAATACTTCCATAGAGGAATCCAGGAGGCATCCAGATCATGTGCATGAGCAACCTAGATGGGCTTCTTTCAAGTACCCTTTTGAATCATATAATAATAGACAGAACAGTCTCACCTGGGAAGGAAACTGGGCCCCTTCCTGGAGCTAGATGTGGTAGAAGAGCTTGTATGTGAGTGCTGGGTGTTTGGGCATGTTGGAGACACCTATGGGGTCGTCATGGTGTGGGCTCACCAGCTACAAATTTGCTAAGAAAGCTATGAAATTTGAATCAAAACAGGTCAAGAAAGCAATAAAAAGCCCTTTGGTCCATCAACAAGTGTTTGGCATGTTGCCAGCCGGGTTGCCGGTTAGCTGGCCATGCATCTTGGTCTGGCATCTCCCACAAGCCGTGGTGACAGCTGCACAGAACATACCAGCTCTTTCCACCTCCCAGGACTATGTGGTTTATCAGCAGCTGCTTGCCAAATAGTGTCCTGTAGACAAAAGCCACTGAGCAGTGTACTTGCTGCCTGCAGGTATGCGTCTGCCCATGAAGACTGTAACCATTAGAGAGCTGAGAGGGTTCTCATGAGTTCCTGTAGGGCAGTGTTCTCCAACCCTGCTCCTGGAGAGCTACTGCCCTGCATGTTTTAGGTATCTCCTCACTCTAACACACCTGATTCTAATGATGAACTAGTAGTAGCTCACCAGGAGCAGGGTTGGAGACCACTGCTGTACTGTATGGGGGTTCATACGTTGAGGCCTTCCAACTAAAAACAGCCTAGGGTGTCAAACTAATAGCCACGTCTGTTACAGATCTATGCATGTGCTCACAGAACTGAAGTCATACATTCTAACCTCCTACACAACCAAAGACAATCATATGCAAATATTTTGTGTTCGCAAAAAACATTTAGAAGAAAACATGATGTTAACTGCCGAGTAAGGAGAAAACTATTACTTCACTCAAACTGTTCCTTCAAAATTGAAAGGTCCTGGAAAAAAAAGGTTAAATTCCTTTTCTAAACAATCTGCTGGGAAAGTTTATTCTTGTTCATGGAAATAGTAGTTTGACAAAACACTTTGACCAAGACCTTTACAGCTGGTCTCAGTGGTCAGTATCCAAGTTCAGTTCAATCAATCAATCAATCAATCAATCAATCAATCAATCAATCAATCAATCAATCAATCAATCAATCAATCAATCAAACTTTATTTATCTAGTGTAGTTCAAAGTGATTTACATTTAGTTGATTGACAAGCTGATAATGAGACAGACTAAGAGACAACATAAAGGAAACATTTTGTATTATAATAATAATATTAAATAAATAAATAATATAAGAGAGAAAAGAGAAAGGGTTTATTAACTAAGTAAAAACTAGGTAAAAATAGATTAAAAAGACAATAAAAGTAATATAAAAGATGATGTTTAATTAAAGCTCGACTAAAACTAGGTTAAAAAAGAGATTAAAAGACAAAAAGAGACAAATAAAATAAGATAAAACTATAGAATGGTAATAGAATAATGTAAAAAAATTAAAACAAATACAATAAAATAGAATAAAAAGACTACGAAAAAAATCCGTTCTTAATCAAAAGCCAGGTTGAACAGGTTAAAAATGTCTAAACAAACCAAACCAAACAGGTTCATGTATCTTGGAGTAATAACTAACTCACTATAATTAGCTTTAACACAGAGTGAACACTGCAAATAAAAATAAATTAACACAAATCATTTCCATATGACTGTAGTTTGTAGGACATTGGGTTTGCCAGTTCTCTGAGTCACAGTAAGTTACATCTGAGGTATGACATCATCACTTTTACATTATAATCTAACAGTAATTGTTGCTATGATTTTGTTGTTGTTTTTCTAGTCTGATTGTTTATTTGATATTCACACATTACTAACTACTGACCAATACTCTGATGGACCTCCATAATGTCAGCCATGGTTGCTAGGCGATTTGTGATGCAACTGCAAAGCCTCAATATCGACAGAGGGGACAAATACTAAGCAAGTGTGAGCCTGCTAATCAAACGCATGTATATGTGCATCAATGAGAACCCTTCCCACACGCAGGTCTCTGTGATATGTGACAGACATAGAAGTTTGAGTGCTTTGATTGTCTTGCTTTGTTTGATTAAAGTGTGTAAAGAAAGAAAAGAAAAGAAGAAAAAAAAGAAACGTTCCTCGTTTGCATCCAAACCAGTGGTTGTTAACTAGCTCTGTTTCATTCCGAGCACTCGCTCACTTGATATCGTGATGTTTTTTCCTCTGTTTGTTTCATATCCGTGTTTGTGATCCATCTGTCTTTGTTTATGCAGTGAACCAGCAAGAAAGCCCACAACAATATACAAGATGAAATTCAATTTTCCACTGAATGTTAAATCAGGAAACTTTAAAAATGTGCAATTCCCCCCCCCCCCCCCCCATTTCAAAATGACAGAGAAATCTTTGTTCCAATCTGGCTTGAAAAAAGATTTCCCCCCCCTCCCTTTGCCGAAATAGCTGGTCTTTTTTCGGAGGTTGTAGCCGTAATTGAGTGTTTTGTATGTTTAATGTGTTTTTAAAAATTCAGATTGATAAGAGATATATTTTATACTTATTTATTGTACAGACCCCGTTGATCCAAGTCTATAAGAAACATCTTTTGAGTTGTAATGTTATTCCTGTCCTGTATGTATACTGTATGTAAGAAAGCATTATAGTTCCATTTTAAGACTTGTACCAGACACTCACTGCATACATACATATGACTTGTTTTCACTGTACACCAAATGGATGTGTTGTATATGTGGCTTGAGCTTGTAAAGTGATGAAACTCCTTTTTTTTTGTTTTCCTTTGAAGACTTTTGTACAGAAATAAATGATGGTGAACAGTTTGTCTGACTGTCACTTTGACTGAAAGTTAGCTCTACACATCTGCTCCTTTCTATCCAGCTGTTTGCACAAATGCAGCAACATACTGTACATAAGACTGCATTCTCATTCAAATACTGTGTGTCCATGATCAGGTGCCACCAGGGGTTTTGGCCCCCATGAAAAGATATCACATTGGGCCCCACCACCACACACACAGGTCATACCAACCATGAGCAGTTTCTCTAACCACACCTCTACCTGTGATGATTTGCAACTCTTATAGTCCAATACTAACTGTACAATATCTACTGACACTGAGCTGTGATAATAGAACACTGTGTAGACATGTATGCAACAGTCTGCATATAAATAAAGCGTTAGTTAAATTGTAAATGGAATATTCTATTCTATATTCTATGTCTATCCATGATGATATGTTAATATAAAGAATTTAACAAATGGTCAAATATTTTTTAGGGCCCCTGTTAGTCACAGGCCCTTAGAATTGTCCCAACTTTTCACCCCCTGTATACTGACGTTTGGTCACATAGCTTTCTGAAATCAAACAAGCACACAGGTGTCATTTTTAGTATCTACGATACAGCTTATATTAAGATAAGATAAGATTAGATAAATGTATTGATCCCACAGTGGGGAAAATTCATTGCTACAGGAGTTTAAAAAATAGTGATATAGAAAATACAAATAAAAACAAATGTATACAACAATAAAATTAATAAACTAAATAAAAGGACCCTAAAATGCAGTTATAACATATATACATATATACATATATATATATATATATATATACACAACAATAAAATTATAAACTAAGAAAAAGGACCTTAAAGTGCAATTATAACATATATACACAACAATAAAAACAAAACAAAAAACAAAACAAAAAATAAATATATATATATATATATATGTTATAACTGCATTTTAGGGTCTTTTTATATATTTTATATATTACATGATCTTAATTTGTAACTTCTGCTCCATGAGTACTTCATTAGGTTTAACCCTTTATAAGGCACTCACTGAAGTACTTGGAAATTCAACATTTCAACCCTACAGAGTTATTGGGGGATATTACATTACTTTTGTGCTTTTGTGACTTTTTTCAAATTTGTCATTCTATGTTGCAATTAAAGGTCAGTGAAGTTACCATATATGCTTCCTAGCTGGTCTAGGATAAAACATTTACCAAAAAGTCCAGATATAAAAACTCCACATGGTTGTACAACCTGACAGAGAGACATGGGGGGGGGGATATTTTGGATGTTTACAAAAGAGTTATTCACCAAATAAAGGGTTCAACTTCAGCATGTTAGCATGCTAACATTATGTAGCTGTGTCAGCTACTAGCATAGCTGCAAACACTACAAAAATGATGCAGAAAAATAAACAAATAAATGCAGAAATAAATGATTAAAAACATAAATACATGAAAAATAAATACATTTGTTAATGAAACAGATATAATTAAATTAAATTGGATTTATTCTCTATATTTCCATAAATAATCTTTTTTAAGGCTATTTCTGTATTTCTATATTCATTTATTTAATTGAAGGGATTAAAGCATGTTAGTGATGGTTGTTTTATCAGCTCAATGAGAGTTTTGTATATTTCTATTGGTATGCCATCAAGTCCAGATGTTTACCCAGATATGAAGAATGAATTTCCGTCTGTTGTGCTTGCTGAATAAAATGAGTGAGTTCATCAGTTTCTTACACTTGGTGCTGTCCACATCTGCCAGAGCCGCTAACGATCTGCTTCATTAATCAACAACTGCTCTGTCATGTGATGCTGACGTGCTGTTTCATTGATGAGTGTATGGAACATCTGGATGTGTCCCAAACAGTTAACAGATTGGAGTTCAAGTTATTGGTAAAAGAAATGGTTCTACTTATTTGATTAGAATCATTTATTAAGGTTTGATTAAATATGCAATAGCATGTGCTTTCATATATATATGAAGACCAATAATGTTATCATCTGAGTTCAGAAGCTGTAACCTGCCTGGGTTGGATCCTTCAGATAAGTACTAATCTCAGCCTGTCACTCTCCAGGCTTCTTCCCTCAGCAAACCAGTAAACCCCTCACCGTGCTCGCTGGGCTGAGTTCACTTTATACCCTTAAGGGATTTAAATGTTTGGTTTTTGTTTGGTTTCGCTTGTTGTCCTTATTAACATTTCATTTCAGATGTTTTGGTAAATCTTCTTTTGTAGCTAGAGAGACAGGCTAGCTGGGTTTTGTTCTTTACTCAGGTACTCATATATACATATTTGTTTCATTTGTGTGTGTTGTGTGTCCCTACAAAACCACAGGGCTGGTTCTGCATTATTCTCCTGTCTGGTGCCCTACACTACAGTACTTTCTATGCTTAATGGTAAAAGAGGTCAGATGGAGGAAATGTGGCCTGCATATGTTGAGTCCATCCTCTAAAAAAAATTACCGGTAAGTACTCACTTAATATTATAATCTAGACATCACAGTTTGTTATTACCTAATATACAGCTCAGTGTGCCAAACGTTCCACTGAATTATCAGAGCCAGATGTCTGCACACTGCTGTCATGAAAATCATTTTTAATAACTTTAATAACTTTTAATCTGAGAAATGAAGGAAAATGAATTGTGACTGTGAAAATATCAGTTAGACAAAATTAAAAAAATTGATTTCAGTTTGCTGTTGATGACAGGAGGAAGACAGAATGAACAGTAATGGTGGTGAAACTACTCAGAAAACATTCCTGTTTAACTCACTGTGGTATTGTGAGGTCTCAGTTTGACAATGCATGGATTGCATCATTTCCTGCTATAAATTAAATCCTGTAGTATGCTGATGTGTTGTATAGTGGCTGCAGAAACAGTACTCTATTAACCCTTACATACCGTTCAGGTCAAATTTGACAGCTGTAAAAACACCCCAAATGTTTTTTACTCTGAAATTTGATGACTTTTTTCTTAAGTGGCCCAAAATGCACAAAAAATGAAAATATTTTGAAATGTTTGTCCATTGAGGCTGTTCTGGATCAGATTTGACACAGAATGTATTGACATGTCTTTTAGATTCACCAGAGAATCTTAAAAAAATGCACATGTCATATCTGTGTGTGTTTTATGGGACAGTTGTGACATAGTTCATGGGGGACCTTGAAACTGTGAAGAGAACTGCCTGCATTCCCACCAAATTTGCCCAGGTTGCCATGGAAACAGGCACCTGAAATATTACAAAATAACCTTAATTTTTTGCTGTTACCTCCTTGTTGAGCAGGCATCAGGATGTGGTATAGAAACTTTTTATGAGGGGATTCTTAGACCAGGAACATACTGCGATGCGAGGGTGTACAATATGAACAGTATGTAAGAGTTAAGATTAGTAAGTATATACTGTATACACAGTTAGTATAAGACTGCTGATGAGTGTTGAAAGCTCCGGCAGGATGAGAGGACACCACTTACAAACTTACAATTCAAATATCACCGATGGAATAATAATCAATCCATTTTATAAAAACTTTTATTTCATATTCAGTGAAAAATCTGACAGTAAACTTGGTGCTGCATCAAATCTTGAAGTGCTGCTGAACCTGAACAGAGTCTAACACAGACCAGGACCTGAAGGTCTGATAAGGGACTCCCCACTGTGTCTGTACCAGGAAAACCACTTCCACACCTCACATGGCTCATGGCATCAAGAATGACATTTAATAATGTTTATAGTGTACCTTTCATACATGTGTGGGTTCATTTGATGACAATCAAAATATAACTAAAGGACAGAAATGAACAAAAGAAGGCAACAGATTAAAGAGCTTTTTGGATGTACGTGTCACTGCAGTGATGAGGGACAGCTCAGCACTCATTCTGATTGAACCCAGCAGACTTTGAACCCATGGCCTGGTCATGTGCTCCTGAAGCCTCTGAACAATAAGCATGTCTAACAGAGTCTAAAGGCCGTCACATGTCAAGAGTCCAGAAGACACGGACCTGTGCCCCCCTCCTCTGCTCCTGCATCACAGCTCCAGTTTGAGATGGCTGGCCCTGTTCCCCTCCAGGTCTGACTTCTCGCTCTCCGTCTTCTTCTTGCTCTTCTTCTTCACTTCATTCTGCTGCTTGTGTTTGGTGTCGTCCTTCTTGGCTGCCTTCCCGGGGAACACCTGTCCCTCCACGGTTACTTCCGCACAGCGCTCCTGTCCCACCAGGAAGTCCTTGACCTCCCAGGCCATGGCGCCATCCCGCAGCATGAAGATCACTCTGTTGGAGCCCACCACGAACCTGCAGGAGGACAGGAGGACACATGGATCAAGACCCTCCACTGTAATGTAACCGTTATGAGCAGCATAGTAGACAGTGATGACCCAGTTCAGCTTTGGAGCCAGTCTAAAATTTTAAGTACTTTTTAAGGCGTCCTTCAGACATGTTTTAAAATATATAAAAATACTATAATCATTTGTATCTGAGTTAAAATGTCACCTACTCCTTCTCCTTCTTCCTCATTAAAACATGTAGACTATGAGAATTAGGGCTGGGCGATATGGATAAATCAAATATCACGATATTTTACACCAAATACCTCGATAACAATATCACAACAATATTGTAGAGATGATTCTTGATGCTTTCACAAAACATTTACACTATGCCATTTTTGATAAATAATCATCAGTAAAGTGGATACAATGACAAAGTGGGTAAAAGGTACAAAACAGAACAAGTTCCGAAAATCATATATTTTACTGTAATGCAGCATTTAAAACTAGGTAAAGACAACTGATGACATATCGCGATATTAAGATATCCAAAATCTAAGACGATATCTTGTCTCATATCACCATATCAATATAATATCAATATATAGCCCAGACCTAATGAAAATGCAAATAACTTGATTTTAAATGGTTGTTAAACTGCTAGAAACAAGATGTCCTGCTACAATGTAACAGAAAGTCAAAAGCACACTCCCACACATGCTCAGTAGCATTGCCTCACACACAACTACTCTCTGAAGACTCAAAGTGTGATTACAGTTATTAATCTTTCTTCTGAACAAGATACCACGCCAAAACTCTTCATGATGAATGAACGTGTCATCAAGTGCAGCAGTGTTGCTCGTTAATGAGTTTTTAAAGTATGTGTGAAGTCAATTCATTGATTTACTTCTAAACATATTATACATGTTGGAAAATGGGTTGTCTATGCCTGACAAAAATCTTAAAAAAAAAAAAAAAAAAAAGTTCATATTTCTCACGAATCGCGATTGAGTCGGGTGGATAATGTGTTTTTTCCAAGCTGCGCATGTGTGACTCATATCGGGTAACGACTCACATCGGGTAGTGACAAGCGTCCATGTTTCTGGTAGAGGTGGTGACTTTGATTGACAGGTGACACTTGGTAGGGGGCGGGGTTTCAGAGAACTCGGCGGGCACGCCCACAGCGTTTGGGAGCAGAGACAGAGGCTGATTTTTACACAACTTTGAAGTCTAATTTCATATATTTGGCGATTTTTTTAATCATTTAAATTTGGCAGGGTGGTTAACAACACATTTTTCTGTGGTATGTCAAACTCAGAACACATATTTATTCTTACTTTACACAGACTTTAATAGTTTTTGGACAACAGCTGAGGCACAGAGGAATAAGATGTATCAGACTTTGGTAACACACAGTAGATCAGTTCATTGTTGGTTTGGATCCAAACATCCTGGTCTCAGTCATCACTCCAGCTGCATTTACTGGCTCTTTTACAGAGGAAAGCTGCAGCATGTACACACAAACTCCAAGAAAACGTCATATTATCCCTCCACACACACACACACACACACACACACACACACACACACACATTCAATACTTAAGGTTAGAGTAAGTCCCCAGAAAAATGGATGGAAGTCTATGTAATGTCCACAAAAGTGAGCATGGTTTGAAACTGACACCACATGATGTCCATTATTTCAAACATCACAGTCAGAGTGGAGTGTGTTGGTAGAAAAAGCAGCAGCTAAATACAGATGTTGAATGAGATCAGTGAGTTCGTACCTCTGTATATCAAAGTTGGCGTTGAAGAGGCTGCCCTGCCACAGACCTGTGATCTCCTCTGTCTCTTTCTCAGTGGGATCCCCAGACACTGTAGCAAAAACCATCAGAGTCCGGCCCTTCTTGGACATCTTCAGCAGCTCCTCAGGCTTGGACGGGTCCACCTTGCCAAAATCAATGGGAGGAGGAGACCTCTTGTGCTCCGGAAGGTCACCTTCCTCAATGTCATCATCTTCCTGTGGAGCCAAGAGGAGAAATAGTTAAACTACTGTTACTGCCTCACTCTCTCTGTGCTCGTTCTAAATGTTATGGCATGCTTGGATAATTCTTTGTTTCTGATGAGTTCTGTGTGGAGAAAAGGGGGATTTTAAAAACTCACAAAAATCCACAGTGTGTCCACACAGTCTTCAAAAGTAGATGATCAGCTTCTATTGAGCTTCAGCAGTGTGAGTTAGTCATATCAAGTGATATCTGACACATTTACAGTCTTTTTAGCATCAAATTCCCTCTTAGTGTTTCCCTGTTGAGCTGTGGTGGAAGTATAGTAACAAAAAGACTTTGCTACTAAAAACACTGTAACACTGAAAAATAGAAGATGAAGATTTGACTCATTGGAAAGGCTGAATCTTCATATTAGCTTCAGATCTACTTTTAAACACATTTTGACACAGAAGCAGGACTGTGGATTTTGTCTGTATGAACAGGAAGAATGGTTACAGCTCCTCACTGTTGTTTTATGGAAGACAACATTTTGAACCTGTCCTTTAAGAGACAAGGTCAGAGTGAAGTATCAGAACAGAAAATAGCCGACTATCAGACAGGAACTTGTTCTACAGCTCAGACTGGCCACATATTAAACTGAGGTGTGTGTTGCTGATGAAGCCTGGCTAATACAGAGCTAACGGTTGTTCAGTAGTTCCTGTGAGACAGACAGCAGCAGCTTACCTCCCACTGCTCCAGCAGCCGCGCCATGTCTGCGTCATTGTAGTCTCTAATGTCTTTTTTCTTCTTGGGCTTGGCTTTGCTGTCAGTCGCTAGAATAGAGAGAAGATAGACGCAGAGCAACAGCAGCACACATCTCCACCTGAACACTGACGCCATGTTTACAGATGGTGCGTTCTGATTGGCTCTGGAGTCAGCCGGTCACAAGACGCGACCAGCTTGTCTCGAGCCGACCGGAGGTATACACATCAGAGGAGGAAGTTTCAAAATAAAAATACAATTTAAATAGTATTGATATATTTGAGGTTTTTGTATGTTTGTTTTGAATGAACACATTTATTTAATACCACTGTATATTGGGGTATTTTTTTTTGCTCATTTAATGTTCTCTTTTTCTTTTTCGTTTTACGTTGATTGTTATTATTTTACACGTCTGTATTTTAAACATATTTCCCAAAGTCTCTCTGGCTCATTCACTTTTATTTACAGTCTGTCATCTGTCAATGTAAGTGATAAAAAAAAAAATCACCTTTTGGAATGATCAATCAATCAATCAATCAATCAATCAATCAATCAATCTTTATAACGCCAAATCACAACAAATGTCATCTCAATTTAATTTAAAGAGACCCAACATTCCCACATGAGCAGCACTTGGTGACAGTGGCAAGAAAAAACTCCCTTTTAACAGGAAGAAACCTCAGGCAGAACCAGGCTCAAAGTGGGAGAACATCTGCCTCGACCGGTTGGGGTAGAGAGGAGAGAGAGGAAGGACAGGAGAGAGAAGCACATTGAAAATCAACATTGAAGCTAGTAAGTCCCCCGGCAGTCTGAGCCTATAGCAGCATAAACTAGGAGCTGGTCCAGGACAAGCCTGGCCGGCTCTAACTATAAGCTTTATCAAAAAGGAAAGTTTTAAGCCTACTGTTAAACATAGAGAGGGTGTCTGCCCTTGAAATGCTGCAGTCCTTGAAATGTGTTTTATGTGGGAATTAAAGGACAAATCATAATCAAATATAACTCCTAGGTTCCTTACAGTAGTGCTGGAGGCCAAAGTAATCCCATCCAGAGTAGTTATATCATTAGATAATGTGTTTCTGAGGTGTTTAGGGCCAAGCACAATAACTTCAGTTTTTTCTGAGTTTAATAACAGGAAGTTGCAGGTCATCCAGGCCTTTATGTCCTTAATACATGTTTGTAGTTTAGTTAACGGGTTGTCTTCATCTGGCTTTATTGATAAAATATAATTGAGTATCGTCTGCATAACAATGACAATTTATTGTGTTTCCGAATAATGTTTCCTAAAGGAAGCATATATAAGGAGAATAGTATTGGTCCAAGCACTGAACCTTGAGGAACACTGTGTCTAACCTTTGTTTGCATGGAGGATTTATCATTAACATTTACAAACTGAAATCTATCTGATAAATGATCTGCATTGATAGATGTCAGAGAAACAAGTTAATTGACTGTATGCTGTTAAAAACTTGTGTATGATTACATGTGTTCTATTTTTTTTTATCTATCTATCTATCTATCTATCTATCTATCTATCTATCTATCTATCTATCTATCTATCTATCTATCTATCTTTCTATCTATCTATCTATCTATCTATCTATCTATCTATCTATCTATCTATCTATCTATCTATCTATCTATCTATCTATCTATCTATCTACATATATATTATGACCACACCTATCCTTTAAATACAATAGTGTTTAATAGTTGTCTGTTTTGATTTCTTCTTGTTTTGCACTTTTATGCAAATAAGTTCAAAAAGCATGACTGGAAAAAATACAACAACCAGAGAGAGGAGCCTCCATTATAATCAGAGGCAGGAAATGGTAACATAATGGCCAGTAATAGACTAATACATTTTTTAAATTATTGGTACAGTCATGAACATAATCATAATAAATCTTTTTTTTCCCTCACTGAACATTCAGCGTGATTGTTCAGACAGTTTAGAGAGGAGTGTGTGAGTGTGTGGAGTGTGTGAAGGCCAGCAGAGTTCACTGGGTCGTGGAGATCAGAGATCAGCCCTGCTGACACAAACTGTAGAGCTGTTTCCTCTCTGACCGACTCCACCCAATGGCACTGTGCCCTGTGCAGCTGCAAGTCCCACTGACAGTGCAACAGCATTTACACTCACAGTGTGTTCATCACAGCTGCCTACCAAGCAGAAAACAGGGTTTGCTGCAGGAATGTTCATGTATGTATAAAATATACAGTCTTAGTCCGGGACACATGTAATGTTAAAACTCATTTTTAGCTAATCTAAATGTTTCCTCCGAAGTCCTTATTTCCATGACAGATACACAAAATATTGAATTCATTTTACACACACACTATCACACTGCCCAGAAAACATTCACAATTCATGTAATGTTTAACATGTAGTGATATCTACCTGTATACCTGCCTATTATGCCCATATTATCCCTTTCACCCTCATTATGGCAGCTAATGTAAACACTTTCACATCAGCCTTCAACATGTAAATCCTTCTATAAAGATCATTTCTCTGTATCCTCTCTGACAGTATCACTCTGTCTGATACTGCAACAATCCAGTTTCACCACCAGACACATCTCATATTTCTTTAGACATAATGAATCAAATCATTTATTTTATTTCTATATAGTAAACCCCTGTAATGATATACAAAACTTTGCAGAAATGACCTGAACAGCTACTAACTACCAAGCAGGAATTCAATGGGTCTCAAAGAATTATACAAAGACCAGATCTGCTCTGAGATAAACGCAATAATAAGCACGACACAGTAAAATTAGACTTTAAGTGATTATAAATAAAAAGTCAACAGAGTAACATAAAAGAATAGACAGAAAAAACAGTCAGCAATAGTTAATGGTGAGAGTCCAGGTTAGATAGAGACATGCTAAGTGAAGCACTTATAGTTACGTCTATATTACATTTATAGTAATAGCTGTGCCTCATCTAAGTATAAACATATAAATCATAAATCAATATATCATAAGGAAAACATCTCATTACAGCCAGCAATGGCCAACAGTCACATGACCTGAACAGCTAACAATTTGAAGTTAGCCAGCAATAGGCCTAGGCAGTAAAAGACACTGATGACTTGAAATGATTGGACCTGCCAAAAGAGGTCAGCAGTGACCAGAAATGACTAATTAGAAAATGCAGCCGAATAATAGGCGAGACAAAACACAAAACTACCAACCATCACTTATATATGCAACTGTCTAGGCAGAGGATGAACACCTGCCCAGTTGTTGAAAGGAAGCTGATGATAGACCTTGCACATCTCTGAGGTTGGTCACTTATTCTAACAAATGGACTGAAGGAATCTTATAAACGGATATTTAACTGGAAGACTAAACTCAGAAACCATTATTGATGAACAAATCAGTGGCTAAGTGTGTTGTGCTTGCTCACTGAGGAAATATATAATGATCTCCTTAAGATGAGCATCCACAATTACACAGCTAGCCAACTCACAGTTCACAAAAGACATGACTCAGGATGCAGCCATCAAGCTTCAAAGTGTTTAATGAAGACTCAAGGTGTGAAGAAGTGAAACGAATTTAAAGTTTGTGTTTCCTGTGGAAGGCAGCTGATGAACTTTGCTCTGGTTGGATTGACAACTAAAGTGCAGTGTTCTATATGAGCTTTCTTTTTCTTCTTCCTGTCAACAGAGGAAGTTGTCACCAAAAGGCTGAACAGTTAAACAGAAATGCAGCAGAGCCCACCAAACACTACAAAATAAAAATCCCTGGAGGCCAACATATATAGAGAAATACACTGACGTATGAACTGGTTGCTAACTGATGAACATACTGAAATACATTTGGAAGTGATGCATTCACTTGCTGATATGTGTACTGAAATGCTTTGAATGGTGATGCATTGACTTGTGCAGTGAAATGCATATATTTTACATATTTACATTGCACGATGATGGGTTAACTTACTGTTGTATGAACTGAAGAACATTTCATGTGATACACTGAGGTGAGATGAGGGAAACTTTTATAGCCTACTTTCTGGAGAGCCGTTGAACTTCGATGCATTCACTTATTGCCGTACAGAACAGAAAAACATTGACAGTGATGTGTTCACTTTCACAAATGAACATGGCGTCATCGACTGGATTATTTTACTAAAGAGAACTCCTCACTCTGCTGAAGTCATTGGAACTACGAGAGCATGCAGGCTAATGATGACAGCAACTGACAACAAAAACAGAGCAAGGAAGCATCTTACCTTACAAATGATCTTTGGCTATGGCTGATGTATCTGCCATGGTGATTTAATTGCATTTTACCAACGAAAGTACTGTCAGCACCAGCTGAACAAGCTGCTGCATGAATGAGAGACTACTTTTACTTACTTCATAGAATTAAATATATTGTATTCCTTTGCATTTATCTGATAGCCTAGTTACCTATCCATTTACAGATTATGGTATATATATTCACATTTTGGACAATCACCTCCGTCTCGACCAGCAACATTACAATGCTGCATAGCCTATAGTATGTTAGTGCATGTTAGTTTTGGTAGTTTTGATACTTCAATATATCTTGCAGCTCCCTTACATATGGATATATAAAGAACAGGATAGAGGCGGGGCCCTGTTCATTCCTATGAAAGTTGCTCTGTGGTGCATGGAGCCAAAAAGCTACTGCCGCTCAAAAGAAATTACCTGAATGAAAACATATTCTCTTCAACCAACTGAGACAGCTAACTTCTGGTTTGGTCCTCTGACTAACTTGAATGGAGATAAAACTGTTCAGTCGTGCTGCTCCACTGGGTTTTTGAAATGTGATCAGACCGAATGTATCAAATTCTTACAGTGAAGCGAGTCATTTTGTGGGGGCTCAAAAAAATGTATCCACTGTTTTACAGCCGCTCCTTTTTGTGTACAGGGAAAATGCTTTTGGAGCCTTGCCTGGTGCTCCTCCTGGAGGCTTGCTTTGCCTTCGCTCAGCCTATAGACTATACAGTGTGATGACATCACAGATTTTTAAATCAATTTTCTTGGATCTAGGAAAGTTTTACAAATATAAAACCTCCATTAATCAAAAAAGGACAATAGGAAGAGTTACAATTGATCTTGTCTGCTGTTTGAGGTGTCCTGTCAACAGTTTTATAGATGTCCCTTTTACAATGGTATGCTATGGGGAAACAGTTTCGGGGCTGCAGGGGGGATTTTCACTGCAATACTGTAACTGACCGCTGGAAGAAAGTGGCTGCAAGTCTGAACAGTGGAGCCTTATCCAGCTCTTATAATGCATCCATGAGGGAGGGGTGGATTTGTTTGGGTGTTTAGTTCTAATATAAAAAATCTTTCTCCAGAATGACTGAATCTACCTTTAACTTAACTGCGCTGAACGAGTGCCTTTATTTTGAAAAGACCTACGCGGTTGACGTGACGCAGGCAAGGAGGCGGGGGTCTGTCTGTCTTATGGCAGCGGAGCAGTCAGTCCTAAAAGGAAAAGCAGTCGTAAAAACTCTTTGGAGCTCCTCGGCTACCGTGTAATTACACTCTTCCCCCGCGACGTGGTTCATGAGAGACTGCAGCCAGTTCTCAGACATGGTGGAAAGTTAATTTTAAAGAGAAGAGCTCCTCGTGTTGGTGTGTTGCTACAACTTCGCTCAGTCCAGCCGCCGTTCCGCCGCGACCACACCCTCCCTGCTTCCTCATAGTACTGCAGCGGGAGCGCGCAGCGCGGCTTTGAATCTGGGAATAACGGCTGCTTCTTCCAGCTCTGCTGACGTTTACGGGAGCGCGGAGTCAAACACAACAAGTGAGTTACATGTTCGGGGACTACGGACCGGTATGGATATGAGAAGCGAGTCCCAGCAGAAGATATGTGGGGCTACACACTCTCTGGTCCCGAGTTAAGACGCGGAGGAGGAGGAGGGGGAGGAGGAGGAGGTGGTGGGGGGCGGACAGACGGAGGATGCATATGGAGTCGAAGCGACCGGAGCAACTGTTAGCTTCTAACCCAGGGCTGTGTTTGAAAAAGAAGAGGTTGAAAGTGGATTGAGTGGTTTGTGTTGTTGGACTGTCGCCCTTTCGGTGGATTTAACTTTGGGAAGGACTCATGAAATGATGGTGCTGGAGGGAAACACAACTCTTCCCGCTGTCCAGAAGAGCTGCCCGGGTGGTGCCCCGTTTGGAACCAGCATGAGTACGCCAGGCCGGTTAAACTCATTGGGAACAAGTCGGACAAGATCTCGGTGCTGTTACAGGCTACTTGCTCTCTTGCGAGTGGACATAAAATGATATGTTATTGATCACAGTAAAAAAAAAAAAAAAAGACTCATCAAAGGCATCTAGTTAATGTTGAGGTGATGTTTTCTTGGTTCTAGTCACAGATAGATCCTCAGTAAAGGCATCTAACGTTACTAAAATAGCACGAAGGCAGTATAGCAAGTGTAATTCAAATTGATAATGTGCTATTATTTTAAAACATAAGGAGCTTTTGACTTTAAAAAAAAATATATAAATCTCAATCTGCACTTTGCCTCGTAGAAGGCACCTTGGCGGCACTGCAGTTTGTGTGTGATTTCTTTTTTTTTAATTCAACAACCTGTGAATTCTTCTGTTCCACACAAAACTTGGGACTTTAATAAGAATATTGACTTTTGAATTATGTTGTTCAGGGCATTTAAATTAATGTGTCGAGATAAGAGCATATTATAGCTTATTACACTGATTACTCAGCAGTTGTCTGGATTTGACTGTGTAATATTGTGACATTATTAATCATCAAGGTAAATCATTGTGGGAATATGCCAGGTCATAGTGTGTGACTTATATTATAACAGAATTTAGAAACACAGCAGTTAACAAAGGGGAAGTCATTCCAGTAATGCAGTAATTTAGTTTTGCTCTTTCTTCATGTTTACATTGAGATTACATGTCCTGTGTGTCAGCATATATTGTACAGTTTATCCATACTCTGAAGGAATATAAGGAAGACTGTTTGGCCAGTTGTTATTTAAAAGATTTTAAAAAACACAGTGAGCTGAGGCTTATCTTGGAAATGTCTTAAACAGTACAATGCAGTGTGCAGCAGCAGAAAACTATAACTGAACCCCTCCAGAAGAGCAGTTTGACCTTCTCTCCACCCCCCCCCCCCCCCCCTCCCTTCACCCAACTCCCCTCCTTATTATGGCTAGTGGTGGCTCTGGCAAGTCGGCCAGCGAGGGATCAGCCAGCACACCCGGTGGCAGTTTGCAGCAGAGGAAGCGGCTCTCCTCCGTCTGTGACACATGTAAGGGCAAGATGCAGCTGGTGGCCGACCTCCTCCTGCTGTCCAGCGAGACCCGGCCGGTCATGACCTCCGAAGGCGTGGCGGTAGCCGACACGTTCGACCAGTGTCGCGACACGGTCATCGCCAGGACTAAAGAGCTCTCCATTCTCACCCACGACATCCAGAGCCAGCTCAACATGGGTCGCTTCACAGAGGTGGGGGACCGCCTGCTGGAAATGGCCGATCTGGTGGTTTCCTTGACCGAGTGCTCGGCCCACGCCGCTTACCTGGCGGCGGTGGAGACCCCCGGCTCTCAGCCCTGCTCGCCGGGTCTGGTGGACCGCTACAAGGTGACTCGCTGCCGGCACGAGGTGGACCAGAGCTGCGGCGTCCTCCGAGTCACGCCCCTGCCGGACCTCACCCCCCAGCTCCTCCTCGAGCTCTCTCAGAACATCTCCACCAACCTCAAGACTTTAACAGACATCTCGTCGCTGGCCATCGAGAGGTCCAGGGACCGCTTTGCAAAAGAACAGTTCAAGCTGAGCGTCAAGAGCATGAGCACGAGCGGCACCGCCTTCCTGGCTTGTGTCAAAGAGGTGAAAACTCAGCCCAGCGAGCTGACCAGGAACCGCTGCGTCCTGTTCAGCGCCGCTCTGGTCCAGACCGTCAGCGCCCTGGTGGGGTTTGCCACAGAGCCTCAGTTCCTGGGAAGAGCTGCGAGTATCTCCGCTGACGGGAAGGGGGTACAGACTGCAGTTTTAGGGGGGGCCATGAGTGTGGTTTCAGCCTGCGTCCTCCTCACTCAGGGCCTCAGGGACGTCGCCCAGCATCCCGAGAGCAGCTCCAAAATGGCGGACTACAGGGAGCGTCTGCGTAACTCGGCGTGTGCTGTATCGGACGGCTGCACTCTGCTCACTCAGGCACTCAGAGAACGCTCCTCTCCAAGGACTCTGCCGCCAGTCAACTCTCATTCTGTGAATTAGTTCAGGAAGAGGCAATATGATCTCCAGTCCCCCCTCTGTCCTATACCGATGTACCAAAGAGACTCAGCAGGGTGATCCCTGCTCATCAGGTTTAGAGTCAGAGTAACATCAGAGGAAGGCTGTCTGCAGGTCTGCTCAGGTGGTAGAAGTGTGTTAACATGTAGAGGAGCACTAAAACAACGGCTACAGGGTTCAGTGTCGCGCTGGATGTGACTCAGACCTTGTTAAATGGACCGCTTTACCGCTCTGAGCCTGACCTCCGGCTCACCAACAGACAGCAGCCTTCAAACCTGAAAAGTTTACCTCAGTTTTCAGCCCTAGTGAAAACACCAGCCTCGATGATGGATGTAGCCTCGCTGTGTGAACCTATGGTTGGCTGACCTGCTCGAGTACATGTGCTTTGTGAGATTGGGAAGAGTGACGAGTGTCTCAATGCTTGTTTTTTGTTTTTTGTTTTTTTTCTCATTGTGTGTGAATTCTTAATTGGTAAAAGCTGCTGTGAGTGTGTGCCATAGGTTTTACACTATTTACCAGACTCCCATAGTATTTTAATGTGTTTTGATCATGCATGTAATGGAGTATTTATTTCAACTATTAAAAAATGTTGTTTCTGACATGCTGTTGTTGGATTAATGTGCTTTGAAAAGCCACATTGATCAGATCAGTTCACCTAAATTACAAACAAAAAGAAAAAAAATATTTCCTTGCTTCCAAGTTTTGGTCTCATTCATCCATGTGTGCAGATATCTGATTTCCGCCTCCACCCAAACAGCTGAGCTGAATAGAGTTTAGTTTGTGGTGCTCAAAAATAACATACAAATAAAGAGTTCTATAAAATGTATCTAATGACTTTATTAGAGCTTAATAAATCATTTACTTGTGTTTTATAGATGAAGTCTAATGAATAACTGAAAACAGTATTTGGGTTGGCAGGTTCTGAAACCCCCCTCTGACTGTATGACTGAGGGAGTTTTTACAACCTGCCAATCCAGATGATGTCAGTAACAGTTTATAGCTGATCTATAAAGCATTTGTAAACTATTTCTTATCTACCAACAAAGCCTGTCGTTTCAGCTTCTAAAGCCTTTTACACAGTGTGCCTTTGGAAAAAAAATGATGATTGAAATCTGCTCACAAATCATTTGTTGTGTATATAAGATGAGGGCATTGATGGCTCTGTACACAAACAGTTTCCAGTGGGAAATCCCAGAGACACGTATCTGCAAACCTGCAAACAAATGAAACCAAAACTATGTACGCGCAGAGTGAAGAGAGAAACTGTGTGGAGTGATCCTAAAGAGAAAATATTAACTTTTTACAAAGATAATGGTGCTATCAGAACACATTCAAATTCTTATGTAAAAGTAGGAAAACTACAAAAGATTGTAAAAGAAGTAGCATAATCAGTTCATTCGTACTTAAAGAACATGTTAACAGTTTATCCATTAGTCTTAATCTTAATATGAACACTGAAACATGTTTAACTGTAATCATTCCATCCAAAGTCCTCACTCTGTTCAAAATCAATTCAAAAGCTTATTTAAAGCTAATATGAGCCTTCATCAGTCATTCTGAGTCAGTGTAAATCTTCCACAGTAACAGAATCAGTACAAATATCCCTCTTTTGTTACAATCCATCAACTTGAGCTCAACGGGGAAACGCAAAGAGACAGAAATCCACTTGATTTGCCATATTACAACAGTGGAAGCCTCATATTATCTTCAAAAAACACTTCAGAATAATTTTGACTGGATTCTGACCCCGTCATTTTCATTGGAAGCTTTTTTTAGGAAGAGATTACAACAAGAAAAGCTGTGTCAGTGTTCCTGTTGTCACCTGACAACCAGATGAATTAATACTTTCCATATCTGAGGATAGCTCAAGTATTCACAGATATAGATTTGGTTTCTTTTCAAAAAGGAGCCATTCCCCTTTCTCTCCACTTGGTCCTGCAGAGCAATGATTTGAATACATTAACACTTTATGAAAGTGATGTCATCATTGTGCTGTACCCTCGGAGTTGCATCTATTTAAGTACAGACTTGCTAACTGAGATAATATTCACCTCTTGCCATCATACTCTGCTGCACAGACATAAAAAAGCAGCTCTCAGCTTTTATTGTCATGACGTGTTGTGTGTGTAAAAAGGCAGCAGTATTTAACAGGCTTACATGCAGTCCTCAAGCCTGAGGATGTGCCTGAGGGTTTAAAAGCATTACTCTATTCATTATGCAGAAACGTTATAATGAGTTATTGCAGTTTTCTAATGCATTCATATTTAAGCTCCATTCTGATGTTAAAGATGGTTAAGGTGGAGCTACTTTGAACTGAATTTGCAGGGTAGTCAGAACTGAATTTTTAGTAAGCCTTATTAAGACTCTTAACCTTTGTGTCGCCCTCCCGGGTCAAATTGACCCCGTCTGTTTTGACTGTTCCTTCTTTCCTTCCTTCCTTCTTTCCTTCTGTCTGTCCTTCCTCCCTCTTTCATCCCTTCCTTCTTTCCTTCATCCATCCCCCTTTCTTCCTTCCTTCTGTCCTTCCTCCTTCCTTCCCTCCTTCCTTCCTCCCTCCTTTCCTTCCTTCTTCCTCCCTCCTTCCTCCCTTCCTTCCTTCTTACTCCCTTCCATCCTTCCTTCCTCCCTCCCTCCTTTCCTTCCTCCCTTCCTTCCTCCTTTCCTTCCTTCTTAGTCCCTTCCATCCTTCCTTCCTTCCCTCCTTCCTTCCTCCTTTCTTCCTCCCTCCTTTCCTTCGTTCTTACTCCCTTCCCTCCTTCCTTCCTCCCTCCCTTCCTCCCTCCCTCCCTTCCTTCCATCCTCCCTTCCTTCCTTCCTTGACTCGAGGACAACAGGAGGGTTAATAAAAAATATGCAGGTTAGATTAATTGGTGACTCTAAATTGCCTGTAGGTGTGAATGTGTGTGTGCATGGTTACATGTTTCTACAGTACCAGTCAATACCAGACACACCTTAATATTCCCTTGAATGAGAAAGTGTGTCCAAACTTTTAACTGGAATGTCAGTCCTGTGATTGACTGACAACATGTCCAGGGTGTACCACCACCTCTCACCTCTGGCCCCTAACCCACCCAACCCTCCAGAGGAGAAGTGGATGAATGTAAAAGAAAAAGTACAGTATGTCTTCATGAAAGCTGGTAAATTGTAACAGGCTCTTTTTTTCTGTTACTATTTACTATTGATTTAAAAAAGAGAGTTTGTAGATAATACAAATAATAGTCTACACATTCTGGTGGTTAAGTGTTATAAAGATTGAATGCTTCGACTAGACTCATGTTCATGCTCCTGTGTCAGCAAACAGCAGCTGAAGCATTGAGCAACACACTGAATCCAGACTGTTCCTCTGTAGCTGACCCTGATGCCCCCCCCCCCCCTCCCTGTGGGGTAGGTAAAGAATGAATGCAGTATTAGAAGAATAGTAAAGTCTCATGTGATTTTCGACAGTATTTGGGAGGTTTGTGTGCTGTGAAAGAGGCCCGTTGAGCTAGCAACACCCTGAAACTGGAATGCAGCCTTCACTAAGACATTTAAAAATGACTTGAGTTAGATGGGAAAAGTTACATGCTGTCATTTCTTGACTAACAGCGTATCCATCTGCCTGCTACTTCTGTGCAGCATGTCTGCCCACAGCTACCAACAGATACATGTTAAAAGTATATTTACAGCAGCCAGCTCCCATTAAAACAACAATCTGTTGTTGTTGTTTTTTTTAAATCTATGTTTTTTTTATACAAAAATGATACATATTAACAAGTGAGCTTGAGAGGTGATGGTAGGTGTGTTTTTGAGCTTTGGAACGAGTCAGACTAACTGTTTCCACCTGCTTCCTGTCTGCTCAGCTAGACTCACCAGTGCTGACTCAGCGCTGTATTTAACACACAGGCATGAGATCAATATTGTTTTTCTCATGTTGTTTCCTAAAAGAAAGAAAATAAGTGAATTTCCCAAAAGTCTTTTTTTCCTGCTTTTACATGTAAAACTATCAGCCATGAAAAGAGATGATTGGAAGCTCTGTTAAAAGCTAGTTAGCAGACTTAAATATCTATTACACAGCTCATATTTCATGGCTCTAGAGCTACAGTGTATTGTACTGCAACTGCATTGGGCTGCAAATATGGGTCCCAAGTGGGTTTGTCCACAGTTTCCATGGTGACCCCACCTGTGTTTGCCCATATGGGTATCAAGTGGGTTCTGACTGGGTTTCAGATGGCAAGCCCATGTCCACTCAGTACCCACGTAGCCCGTATTTAACCCACGTGGGGCCCACATGGAAATGCTGGCTGGGAATTCTAACAAGTAATCTTTCCCATTACTACCTTCAATCCAACATGATGTATCACTCATCACGATGCTTCACCTCCTACTACATGGATCAGTATCCAGTGTGTGCTCCCTCCCTGCCCTTTCCAGTTCATCCCAGGACAAACGCCTTTCTGGAGTAAAGCCATCATAAGCTCTGGGTTGTGGCAATTCACAGAACCCAAATCCTCATTTAATGAAATGTATTATATAGGGATGTCATCCACGCAGCATTTGAAGTTGAATCACATCTGATTCCTTTTATAACACAGTGCAGGTAACCCTGATATGACTCTGGAGAGTGTTTGGTATCCTGGGTGTTTTTCACACAGCTTCACATTCATAAACTAAATTCAGTCAGAGACAACTGACCATTTATAGTAAATGGTTATACAGTTAGATTTGGTGGAAAAAGGCTCTGCTGATTGAAGGAGTGTTTGAAGAATCTGAGCAGAGATAAAGTGAGGATGCTTTCAAAAATAATGCCATGACTAGTTTTTACTTATCAGTTTACTCAATCCAAAATTGAGTAAACAGCAGAAACCTAAATGAAACCAATATAAGCAGTGAGCAGTTTTGTCTTTACAACAGCAGCAGGTCTCCTCAGTACACCTGCACACAGTGTTTCAGGTACTCGGCAGGTCTTAGAGAAGTCGCCACAGTTCTTCTTCTTCTGTGGATTTCAACACCTCAGCTGCTTCTGTCTCTTTATGTAATCCCAGACTGTCTCCATGATGTTGAGATCAGGACTGTGGCGGCCAAACCATCTGCTGCAGATGGTTCTTTACGACTCTGACTGGATACTTGGGGCTCGTTGTCGTGCTGCAGAATAAATTTGGGACCAATCAAATTCCTCCCTGATTGTATTGCATTATGGAGCAGCATCTAAAGTGCCTAAAACATTTGAACAGAACTGTATATGAACATAACTCTCAGTTAATGTATGCAATAACATTGATCCTTAGATTTCCCATCTTGTACCAATATCAGGTAAAAACTTCACTTTGTCACATATGACCTTCAAAACTAATGGCATTCCCATCAGCCTCAGCTGCACTTTAGATTTAGTGCTAATTAGAAAATGTTAGCATGCTGAATTAAGATGGTGGGTGTAGTAAACTTTATGTCTGTAGACTATTGGTCTTGTCTGATGACAGGTGTAGTGTTGCCCAACCAACCAAAAAGTGCCCCATTGCATTGTGGGATTGTAAGCGGAGAGTAGTGTGCATGCTATAAATATAATGCACTGTGTGGTAAATAAGGAGGGAGTTCATGCATGATGCATGTGGACATCAGAGGGGTATGATCCACCTAAACATTATTACCATGACTCAAATGGGGATAAATCGTTGAATTGTATAGTTGTAATACACAAGGCACACTCATCACATTGTGGTACATTCCTCATCATTTTGTTATAAACAAAATCAATTTGGTTTGATAAAAAATTTAAAAAATAAAAATAAAAATTAAGTCCATTAAGTGTCATGTCCACAGTTTTCTTTGGTCTCCGTCAATGGGCTGAAAAAGCCTATATATGGACCTTGGGTTAAGACTTTTTTAATTACTGTTTCCAAAATCCTGACACGTTCCTAATATTTAATGAAAGCTAATGAAATGTCAAAACCACCGTGCAAATCTCACCATATCTGCATTAGAATCTTAATATTATGCAATAAGAAGATTCTAGCAGTTAATCCCATGTCAATACTGAAAGAGCAATGAAATGCATGGTGATGGACCATCGTATTTACGCTAAGAGACTTGGCAGTGTGTGTTGGCAGCTTCACCTCCTATTCTGAAATTCTATTATGGTATGCCCCAAAGGTTCAGTCCTCAGTCCTACTCTGTGTGGATTGTATATGCTCCCCTCTGGACAGATAATAAGGCATTTTAAAGGTATCTCTTATCAGTGCTAAGCAGATGATATTCAATTATATGTCTCATTTAATTTAGCTATGCTTTGACATAGCTAAATTGTCTGTTTTAAATAACTGCCTATGCACTGTAAAAAACTGGATGGCAGATAATTTCTTACAGCTAAATGTAAACAAAACAGAAATCCTTATCTCTGCCCCACCCTAGTGTTTTCCCTAAGATAAGGGATGGTCTTGGATCTTTTATCTTGTCAGTTAAATTTTCCATAATCACCATGTCACTACGGAGCAGGCTCTGACTCTGGATCAACGTGTCGAGTGTTTGATTTACTTGTTTTTTTTTCTCAGCTGAGAAACAAGCAAAGCTCAGGTCCATTGTGTCTCAAGCGGGAGATGGAAATGTTCATTCATGCTTTTATATCTTCCTGTCCTGACTACTTTAATTCCCTTTTCACCTCTGGATTGTTAACAACTGGTCCAAAATGCTGCTGCTAAACTCTCATGTGACACTGATTCTGATTGCTCTTTACTGGCCACCCCATCAAATTCAGAATCAGATTCAAAAGTTCTTGTGATGACCAATAGAGGTCTGCGTGGTCAGGTACGAGCCTACATCTACTGTCACCAGCAGGCCTCTGAGGTCCTCTGATCAGGGTTTGCAGGTTGTTCTTCGGTTGCTGCTCTTGGACTTCGGAATGCTTTAGACTTGAGATCTGTAGACTCCCTGGACACCTTTAAAAAAGCACCTCAAGACCCATTTGTTTAGACTGGTCTTTATTGTGTTTTATATCTATATGGTTATGCTTTATTTCTTGGTGAAGCACTTTGTGATGTCCCTACTCAATAAAGTTACTTACTTACAGTAACTAACCCTAAATGTAGCTATATACTTATGTTAAATAGTTAATACCTTCAGCGCTCTAGACTTTTGTGGCGATACAAAGCTGTAAGGCTCTCAACAGCTCTTGACCCAGCATTCTTCAACCTTCCTGCCAGCACAAGCTGAAGCCAAAACTATTGGCCCACAACAGGAAACCTACAGCCCGTGCTATCAGGAGTGGCTTCCTTCACACGACAAAATGCTGCAGTCATAATTTCGGGGCAAGGTTTCGCCCATTTCCTTCTGCAGGAGGGAAACGCTTGCCTATCCTTTTCCCCAGAGGAGCTCCAATCCCTGCGGCGTGGACGACTCAGTGTCTGAGGGGAAAGAAGCTGGCGGCAGATGTGGAGCTTTATCCTGATTCACAGACATAAAGACATGCTTGGACGGAACTGTCTTGTATCTCTTTTGTTGTTCAGAGCAGGTTAGACAGGATAAAGCAGGCCTCTGATAGATAAACTATTATGGGTTATTCAGTTCAACTGTTTTTTTACCAGTGTTCAGGTTCTGGTTTGAATCCTTAGTGCTACATAAGGTGGATGTCCCTCCTGTTAACCAGGCAAGGTAGCACATTGTGTTTCCAGCTGAGTTGTAGTAACCCGAGTGGAGCTAACTGATCCTGTCTGAATTATTTACAGGCTTGGTTGATTAAATGACAGTGCTGTTGTTGCTCTGACACAGCTAACATTACACCAACAACATGCTCACAGTGATAATAGTAGCATGTTGATGTCTAGCAGGTATCATTTTTACCGTGTTATTCCATCATTTCATAGCTTGGCTGGTATTTGC
This sequence comes from Scomber scombrus, assembly GCF_963691925.1. Classification (NCBI taxonomy): domain Eukaryota; kingdom Metazoa; phylum Chordata; class Actinopteri; order Scombriformes; family Scombridae; genus Scomber; species Scomber scombrus. Next base: position 1,898,589 of record NC_084970.1, on the reverse strand, counting down.
TCACAAACCAAACTAGTGGACACTAGACGAAAGCTCAGGGGGAAATTTTTTTTTTTTTTTTAATTCAATTATGAAATTATGACAAGTTGGTGCAAGAGTTTATTGAAAATGAATTCATCAAGGTGTCAGATAAGATATATTTGATTCTACCATTAGGGAAATGATACATATAGCTCAGCATCACTGCATCACAGAGTATTCATCATTAGACATATTTAACAGCATCCTTTCAATGAGTCATACATCATTGCAAGGATGCTGATATTTCACTCCGAACCACAAATGCAACCAACTTTTCTCTTGCTTCAACTGTTGTAATCTGCTCGTAATAAACAAAATGTCAGGAAGAAACCACAGATATGTAAACAGTCCACTGTTTCTTCTCTTCTGGTTTTCTGAGGCTGACTTTCTTGTCTGTCCTGTAGAATGAGAATTTTAATGTGGTATTTATAGAAATGAGCTGAAATGTCTGCTGTGGACACATGTCATTTTTATTCAAAAATTTTTCAGATGTAGTCAAACATGTTTATAAAAACTATAAGCAGTGGTTTTAAATGGAGTAATGTGCTGGATATATTTCTTGATGAATAACAAGTAACAAAGGTATTACTCTATCATGATCTCATTTATCTGCATCAATTACAAAGCAGATCAATGGAAACATATATGTTAGAGGAGAGTTTTCAAGCTTTGAGCGTATTAAGATATAAATAGATTGTGGAAAAAAACTGACAGTATTGTATTTATATTCACACAAGAAACCAAATGACATAGAGTAATTAGTTTAAGTAAGAGTAGCTGGGTAAGGGAGATAACCAAGCTGAACATCACTCAAATTACATGACTCCTGAAATATGCACCTAGTGCATATTTGTGAATATAGTGTCATGTTAATGGATTTGGATTTTGGAGGAAGATGCAAAGTTGCTTTAATATTTTATTTGAAAAATAAGAGAATATTTTAAGTTGTTTCTTCTTTTTTTTTTTATAAATCAAGGGGTCAAAGTGTCCAATATTCACTATTCACTGTTCACTAGACTATATTCAAGTTTCTCAAATGGAATCATTCGAATTCTGATGTGAAAGTGAAGTGAAAGTCAAACAAAAGTCAGGTTACTAACACTGGAGTGCTGTGGTGGTTACATTCTATCTGTCACATGATCTAAGCATAAAATCCGACATATGTGTGGTGAAGATTGGTCTCATGATCTATGTATATCTACAGTCACAGCTTAGACCTCGCTGCTATTAGTGTACGTTTCAGGCCTAAATGTTATTTGTACCACATCAAATAAACAGATTTATTAAACAAACAAGACAGACAAAAGACTAAAGGTTGAGAAAACACTCCTCTCCCCTCTTGGGGTCAGAGTTCATTTATTGCTAACACTCAGAAGAGTATTACTGTTCAGGAGATACTGATTCACTAAATTCAATATTTTGAAGTATGATGAGATAACAATAGTTTTACGTGACACACTATATTTTCTCCTCAGTTTTAGTCATGCTGGCGGCATGGCCACAGGGGTGGAAATGTCAGCCTGCTACTGGTTGGATTAATATGAAATGTTGTACACACATTCCTGTTCCAGAGGATGAATCCTACTGATTCTCTGACTACTACCAGTGTGGCTCCACAGTGGCTCCACAGTGGCAGTAGTCAGAATATCAGGGAAGACACAATGTCGTTTAAAACTATTTTTATCTAATCATACCTCAAGTATTTGAATTTGGACAGGGCTCCGCTCTTGCAGCCAGTTTCTCCCAGTGTTCACTTGCGATATTGCAGTGAAAAATCCCCCTGCTGCCCTATAAGCGTTTACCAATAGACCACCTTTATAAAAGAGATGTCTGTAAAACTGCTGACAGGACACCTCCAACTGAAAACAAGCTCAATTATGATTATTTTTGTTATTAAAGTTTATCCCATAGAGGTTTTATATATTTGTAAAACTCTCTAGTGATGTCATCACAATGTAAAGTCTATGGACTGAGCAGGAACTCCAAGGGGAAACACTAACGTATATATTCAGTGGGCCGCAAACCCAGATGCTAGAAACTCTTTTTGGTGTATGCACCAGCCGAGCAATTCTTATAGGACTTAATAAGCACCATTTTTGGTCCAGTATCCAGCTCTTATAATACATCCATGGTTTTCCTCCAAAGCTTTCAGTCTTTATGCTAAGCTAGGATAACCACATCCTGACTCCTGCTCCCATACCTGACATGCAGACATCAGATTGATATTGCTCTTCTCTTCTCACTCTTGGAAAGACAGTGAGTCAGCATATTTCCCAAATTGCTTTAAATGAAAACAGCAGGTGTCCTTAATGTTTGTACTGCAACCACTGTAAAGAGCAGTGTGGAGAGGCTCAACACTATAATGAGCATGTTTGCTGTATTTCATTCAGTGGATTCAGATGATCTATCCCAGCAGGTCTAGTGGTGAACAGTGATGGGAGGTGATCCAATGCTGTTATTGCAGGTGATGGAACTGAATTGTTGTTCTCCAGCCTTGACATCTGCTCTGTTTTACTGAAAACACCCTCCGTTCACATGCAGCCACAGAATGTGGAAACTTGGCCGTCTCTCGTCATTTTTAATTCCAGGCCCGGCCCTTCTTTGGCTCACACCGCATTACAAGTCTGACCTTTGACCTTAGCCATGTTGGGACCCTCCTATTCTTTGGACCTGTCTGCAGGGAAGGGATGGTTGGCTGGACACTTTCTCACACACACACACACACACACACACACACACACACACACACACACACACACACACACACACACACACACACACACACACACGCTGACCTTTGAGCCACAGTGGTTTCAGAATCTTTTTTTGGATTCAGAGTAGTTGGAGAACTTCCTCTTGATGCGCAGACAGTGTTCACATTGTTAACACAAGCCCACTCCCCGCTCAGAATACACACTTCATATCCTGTCCCTGATCAGGACCCCACCCTGCTAACTATTGTTCTCACACACAAACACAAACATTACACAGGGCTGTGTCCCAGTTCACCTCTGCAGTCGCTGACTTCATCAAAGTCTGGTTTGACAATGAACAGGGAAGAAGCTCACCTCATCCATCTGTACTGTGGGAAAGTGTTTGTAGAAGAGGCAGACGTTTTTTTGTTTTGTTTTTGTTTTAATCCTAATTCCTCTTGTCTTTAAGCCAGGTGGAGGTTGGATGATAACAGCTATTACAGTGTGGAAACAAAATAACAGCATCTCTTGGTGCGAGTCTGCAGCTCCTCCTGCTTCTCCTGCTTGCTGCTAAAATCCATTTAATGAAAGAACAGAACTTAGAATCTACAGATACACTAGCAGCTCTGTGAGGCTATATTTAAGGCACAGTGGTGCTTAAATGCTGTGTCAGCATGCTAACATTATGTTTAGCCGGTCATGTTTACCAAGTTCATCATCATAGTTTAGCATTTAGCGTGTTAGCATGCTCACATTTACTAACTAGTTGTAGTCAGGTTAACCATTGATAGTGTAAGGCAGTAGCCTAAATACTCCACAGGGTGACACTGTTGCGCCATCTATTCCTCTGTGAATATAGCAAATGTTTATGTTTGTCCCTTACGCTACACCGTAGTTGGATTATTCATGCCGTTCGGGAGCCATTTTGGTTCAATGTTTTCATTCACTGTCCTGTAAGGTAAGCAGTGTTAGTGGCGGCCTGCATCCTTTTAAAATATCTTAACTAAAATCACCCATCAGGTCATTATGTTCATCTGATGTGTTAATTTAGTAGTTTGTTTACGATGTGGGTTTGAGAAGCGAACACTTATATTTTGTACTTTGGCTGTAATGTTGGCTAGCTTGCTGTGCATGAGTAGAGCACAGGATGAAGCATTATTCTTTCAGTTTGTTGTTTTAAGTCATATAATTAATTTTTTATGAAGTCATATGTTTATAGGGTGCCTGGTATTTAATTTACATTTCCTGTAATTTATCATTTTCAGTTGTACATTATTATTTTGACACAATATATTTGTTTATTTGGACTAGCATATAGTTTTTTAAGAAGAACTATATTAAAATGTTTTCATTCACTGTCCTGTAAGGGTGACGGAGCCAGCAGCCCAGTGTAGAGGACCAGAGGTGATAGCTGTCCATGCTTGCCAATAAAGTGTCTACAGGTCTCAGTCACAATCCTGAACTCCTGTCTCCAGTGCTTCTCTTCTCTCCCCACGCAAACACCCTATCCGGCTGTTAAGTCTGACGTAACGCATGACGAAAATTCTATTTCCGGGTCCAAAGGCATCGATTGGTAATCAACAACAATGTCGGAACCCGTGAACCTTTTTACGATCACCTCTTATTGTAGTGACATGTCTGTGAGATTGAAAAAGGGACTGAATTCGTGTAATTCCGATAGAGTACAGGGTGTAACTGTTCTTCCTGATGGTTTAATTAAGGGCACTGTCCAGGCATCAATGAAAAAGAAAGTGTACAAAGAAGTTGAGGTGAGTTAGCGGTTAGTTTGCACGTTCAATCAATCAATCAATCAATCTTTATTTATATAGCGCCAAATCACAACAAAGTCATCTCAAGGCACTTAACATATAGAGTAGGTCTAGACCATACCATAGACTGTATATAAAAGGACCATACTCTTCAGGTTTAACTTTGACCGTTTAAAACACGCTGTTCTGCCAACGGGACAGGTCGGAAGTTGTGAGGTAGCGAAAGTTCTTCTGAATGTTTTAAACACCAACCCTTAAACATATATATTAATGCCATACATTGTTAGAAAGCTTAGATTGCCCTGATTCATTCAAGAACTGGAAAGTCTTCCCCTCGTTCCATTTGAAGCGCGATGGCCCGGCAGCTTTGCCATTTGGAAAATGCCAGCTGCACACCCCGGAGTTGCAGTTTGGGGTGAAGTTTTCACGCCTGTAAAACAACAATTGCATCTCAATTATTAACATGCTTCGGCAAAGGATTAAACAGTGTTCATAAAGGCCTGGTGTGACTAGAGTACACCACTCGTTTTTATAACATTTCAGTTAACTTGCACGGCTAGCTTGTTTCACGTCGTATAATAATATACGCTCCGCTGCCACTTGTATGATGTAAGAGAGTTCAATAAATCAGAGAAAAACTTTAACTTATTGTGTTTTTTTATTGAGAGTAAATTATCATCTTCTATGTTTCAACGTTACAGTGTTTCTAGTACCAACGTCTTTGTGTTACTATACTTCCACCACAGCTCAACAGGGAAACACTGTTTCAAACTGTCGGCGAAGCAGTGGGGCCCCGGAGCGTCGGGTGTTATCAAAATTATTTATAAAGTAAATCTTACCTTATCGCCTTCAACCGTTTCCTCTTTTCTTTCTCGTCGCTGGGAAATCGCAAAAACGACAACTTGATGTCATTTTTTGATTCCGATCTGTTGAGACAACACTTTGGCATACTGAACAAACGGAGCCGCTCTGGGGATTGGACCCGGAAATAGAATTTTCGTCATACGTGACTTAACCAACCGGATCACAACAATACACACAGCGCACAGTCTCTGGGTGTGTAGGTAGGCTTCAGCACATCCAGTGGGTTACAATAGAAATACCAGTTAATAAAAACACATTTTGTAGCAACACGTCCACAGATAGAAGTTGGACAGTGCTGTGTGTACGACTGATTTAATGAGACACAATTAAGACAAAAACTGCTAATAAACAGGACATTACTACAACGTTCACACTGTTGATGAGCAGGGCTGCCATCTTGGATTTTGAGGTTGGGGCTGGTGGGGTATGTCCGACCTTCTTAGTCTGAGATCTGACTTCAGGCTGTGTTCCAGTTAAAAATGTCCGACTGAGAAACTCAGAAAGTCCGATCAACTTACACAGTGAAATGTCTTATGAGTAGCCTAACTGAGAAGCTAATGTGCACAGCTTCCGAATCTCAACAACGTGAAATGTGGACCTGCATGTCTAACAAGTTGATTGCTGGATTCAAAAGCTGTCGGGAAACAAAAAATGTAAAGCTGCTGCATGCAGGTATAAAAGAAACAGCCATATTTGTCTCTGAGCAACCTCAGTGCATGTTCACCTACACTATGTGTACCCTGGAAAACCATGATTACATCTTGAGACAGCAGGCAAAATACCAGGAGCGTGACACTGAAGCACCTAAATAGCATTTCCATCAGGAGAGACAAGGAAATGAGAAAAAATGACTCCATGAGGACATCATCCCAGAACAGAGACAGATCCCCTATGAAGTCCAGACACTGGTGGCGGTGATGCTGAGTTGGATGAGAATGATGAAAAGATGGGACTGTTGATCCTGCTGAGGCTGGGGGGGGGATAAAAAGGTGGTGGGGTGCACATAACATCTGTAGCTCTCAGACTAGAGCAGAGACAGAGAGAGACATATTTAAAAAAGACCACGACTAGATGATTGGTTAACAATGAAAGTGTGGCATTGTGCTATTGGATAGCGTGAGTGACAGATGACAACTGAAACTCAAACTACACATCCTGAACATTGACAACTAGGAAATAAGTGAGCATGAATGAGAGAGAGTAATACTGGGAGGAGTTAGCACCAACTATGCCTGTTATGAAAAGAGCTTCATTTAGCCTCCTACAGAGGTCTGCTAACCTCATATCTGTCTCATTGTTGTAATAGGAAGTGTTGTTGTTTTTTATTATAACAAGATATGTAGGGCTTGCTGTGATAAGGCAATTATGCTTTGATATGATGACATACTTATGGTCTCATTATAGCTTTATTTTATGATTATAAAGAGTTGCTGTATTGTGCCCATGAGTAATCAGAGAAGCAGTATATAATGCATAATGTAATGACTTGCACTGCTAGCAATTTGTGCTAAAAGTCATGTCAAAGTCAATCAATCAATCTTTATTTATATAGCGTCAAATCACAATAAAAGTCATCTCATAGCACTTTACACATAGAGCAGGTCTAAACCGTACTCTTAAGTTTAATTTAAAGAGACCCAACATTCCCACATGAGCAGCACTTGACGACAGCAGCAAGGAAAAAGTCCCTAACCTCAGACAGCCATCTGCCTTGACCGGTTAGGGTCAAAAACATAATAAACTATTTTGTTCAGTAAAACTCAGCTTTTTATCAAGACAAATATAATCTACAGTCTTCTGTCAGTTTAAATACAATTCCAAAGATTTAGCATTCCACCTCTATGAAGTTGGTGGACATGCAAGAGACAGATAGGACAAATATTGGTGAAAACTGAAGCAGTGGAGGTGATATCCTGACTTTAGTTCATGAGTGTCATGAATCCTACGCCTCCCATAATGTAACTGGAGAGCATCTTTCATTACACTGGAGTCTTTCAAACTCCCCGCTCTCATTTTTAAATGCAGATTGACATCTCAAGCCCAAGCTGATGACGTCATCAGGGTTATTTTCACAGGCTTGTCATGATGAGCGAATGGATTTGGACGTGCAAAAGTGGCTCAAATTACATAGTATGGAATACAAGCTTTGCTTTCAAAGCAGTTCTCCAATATTTTGATTGACAGGTACACTATCTGACAGCTCACTGTCTGTTTTGATGGCCTGTGAGAGGAATTTGGGATTCTTTGCTGCAGCTGTTTGAGGCTCAACCTGCTAAACAAACTCTTAAATAAGGTAGGATTTCACCTTTTTTTCTCCTTCAAATAATTTGTTCTTATTTTTTTCCTCTTTCAGTCATTGCAGCCCTAATTGCTAAACCCCTGCTCTTGAACTGCCAGGCATCTTGTTTTGTGTATATCCAAGCATTTAAAAAAAAACACAATTATATGAATAGCACTGAGGAAGGGTGCATGTGGTGTGTTTCAGGGTCATATGTGTATTTGAGTGTGTGCACAAGTTAATGTGAACCAGCAGTAACCATCTCTTCTGGGAACATTCAAGAGGTGTGACGTCATCCTCCCCATTTACCCATGTACTGTACTCTCCAGTCAGACACACATTCACTAGACAATGTCCTGTTTCACAAGAATAAAAGGAACATGGCAAGCTTGGATATACACAGGAATCCACTGATTGTTGATTTAAAGCATGATGCATTGTTCTTCTCTGCAAGGCATCAGTGTATGCAACATGGTGAAGAGCTAGCTAATAATCAATAATATAAATCAGCTCCGATTTTGACAGCAGAGGGGACTTAAGCCACAGCTTGTACCACACATAAATGGCACAAAATCATTTAATGGGATAAAGTATTTTTTGGCCAGCAGGTGTCACTGCATTTCTGACTGATTACTGTTCCTGGCGGGACTGAGGGAGACGACGGAGGGACGACTACGACCTGCAGGGTAGCAAGCTAAGTTGATATAGCATGTTTACGCCTGTCTCAAACTGGTGGATGTGTAACTGTGGTTACAATGTTATCTTACAAACCACACTAGCTGTGTGACCGAGTGTTGCTTCATGAGTTTTTGTTAGTGTTCTGATATGGTATGTTATTTTGTGACGCGGCTGTTTTTTCGGGTTAGTCTGCAGTGCACCGCAATGAAAAAAATCTCAGCTTTTTTCAAATGCAGCAAGCGAACTACAGGTCATGTGACAAGAATGACCCAAACAGCGCAGGACCTGCCGCACCCTTTCTGTCCAAGGACATCACAACATCCGGTGGAAAGGTCAGCCAACACTTGTTGCCAAATGTCGTTAAAAAACAAAACAATACGAGGGGTTTTTGGTTGCTTAGTAACAGGTGAAACAATTGACAATAGTGCAACTTTTCCATGCACCTTGGATAAAAGGTGCACGTAGAGCACAGCGCGTTGTCCTCGGTGCTGAAACATTTGAACACAACTGGCGATCTGTTTTCTTTTTTGTGTTCTTCTAAACAAGCTTGTGTGACAAAGTGGTTTCATTGTGTGTTTTGGCTTAAAAAATGACAATCTGTGACAATCTTTATCTGAAAGGCTCCTCAAGAATATTTTGCCCCCTTTGTGCTGAGAGTGTAGCTCCACCCCTGCCTACTATCTTTTATTCACTGTAGAAATTCAGAATGTAGTAGCGATCAGTGAATTATATGTATATGTATATATATAAATAACATATTCCAACACGTGAAAAGGGAGAAAATTCACCAACATCATGGAAAGGGAGAAAAAAGAAGTTGACAGGCTGAATAAGTTATCATTCAGCCTTCATTAAATAAATAATAAATTGTACAACCAGTGTCGTGTAAACTGTGGCCAAGCTGGAGAGAGCTCTTCGTCTTTTATGTGCACTAACAACATTGATATTTGAAACACTATTTCAAGATGTGTGTTTGTTTAAAAGTTATCCTGAGCACAGACCATGATTATTTTTTATGGCACTTGGTTTTTTCCACCTCAAGCACTAAGTGCAAGTGTACAGTGCCCACCTTCAATAAACAGGCTTTGACATGTGTCACAGTTAACACATCTGGGAGGACTGCCAGTTGGGGATCATGTCCTGATTGCTCTGATGGCTGCAGCAGTGAGTTGGGTCAGGCACACTGTGTGGAGTTGGGGGATTATTGTGATTTTTTTTGTGTGTTGACAGTCACCAACAGGAAAGTCAGTTATTACTGTATGTACTGTGAATTGTTTAAACCTTACAAAGTGGTGTGTATCAGAGAGGATAGATGGTCTACACCCTCCCCAGGCTGACAGCAGTATGAGAAATCTGATCATTACAAATCAGACGAAAGCAACAACAGAATCCTAATGTCTCTCTGTAGAACATAAGAAATGCTTTTTGAGTCTTGGACACATTTACAAAGCAGGTCTACTGTGTCCTATCTCAGATCAGAGGGAGGGGAGCGTATACGTGTTTAAATATAGGCCCAAATCTACCCAACCCAGCGTCTACCAAGCTCAGCTCAGAGATGGAAGTGAAACACTGTCAGGTCAGAGCCAGAAAGAACAGAGAGAGGGTTTCCTGCTCTCAGGCTGTTTACTGAGGATGTTTTTTACCCTCTTTTCCCTCTGAGGTGTGGTCCATTTCCTCCAGCACAGTACAGTACAGTACAGAAGCAGAGCCTGTCTACTGTGTGCTATTAGATCATTGTGGTTGAGTTAATTTCTCCACTGAGACATCCAGCATGTAACCATGCACTCTCACACCATGGTAGATAGCACATTTACAAGCTACATGGTATGTTTGAAACTTACAAAACTACATGTTTATATTAAAAGTTAACCACAGAAAATAACATGTCGGATTACATTTAAGCATAAAAGATTTCAGTCAGAACATGAATCTAACATTTGAATATGTATCAGCATTTTAACATGTCACTGTCATCCATTACAGTAACATGTTTTTGTTAAGATAACATTATATTTGCATGGTAATGCAGCAGAATATTCAAACTGACGGTGCATAAGTATGGGTGGCAGGAGTAAAATTCTTGCTCAGTGCAGCAGTGATGCTTAGAGTAACTCTGAGCTTGGTCATGCATTCCAGTGAACACATTAGGAGGGAAGAGTTATTTCAGGGGGCTCTGGGGTTTCAGACAATGTTAGGTGTTGCTGGCAGTTGGATCACTTCCAAGATTTGGATGCAACAGTTCCTCCAAACTAAAAGATACGTTAGATCTGATAAGATGTGTACACGCTTTTTTATATCTGATAGATATATATATATATATTCTTTTTTCTGATGTGACTTTTCTAAAAACAAGACTTTCAAACTGTTATAGAACTAAACTGAACTGGAGGTTTGATTTGGTTGTAAGGTTAGGGAAAGATCATGTCATGTATAACTAATATCCACTTGGTTATGGTTGTATGAATACATTTAATATGTCAGGTCAAAGACATAGAATGTGTTCTACAGTTTATATGAAAACCCTTTTTTTGGGTTGACAATCATTTACAACCACTGCATGCATCCAATTAAAGATGAAGATGACACTTGTAGTCCATCATCAATTCTGATCACTGAAAATGTTTTGATTTTTATTTTATTTTAGGACTTTTTAGAAATTCATAGGCACCATAAGGGATTTTATTGGAACAGAAACACAATCCAAAAAGACTGACCTAAACTGCACTGAAAAAAAATTCCTCTTCTTTTAATAATAAGTGAAAAGTACTAGTCTGGGCTTTAAAAATAACTCCCATGTCATATAAGGAAAAAGCACAGGTATGAATAATCAAATCAATGATTAATGAATTTCATGTAACTGCTTCAAATTCAGGGTTCTGGTATTGTGCAGGCTGGCTCACTGTCACACTGCCATAGATTACTGGAACACTTTAGTAACTGAGCCAATTTGAATAACACCTGTGCTTTTCCTGCCATCACAAGTTAATATGGTTGCTGTGCTGTGAAGCCTATAGCCACAATACTGTGAGATCTATTAATAAGCTTGGTTCCCCAGAAATATACTGTGGTTGAAATATTTAGGTCATAATGTTAGTTACACTATTGTAAATCTATCCCAAAAAAACATTCTGAGGAGCACTGAGGTAATTAAGGTGAACAGTACTTGTTTTTCTTTTTCTTTTTTTTTACTCAACTGCCATTGAGCAAGAGGGAAACCAGTTAGGTTTCATGTCATGGTCACTGCAGCGGGGACTCCTAGTGGATGGGTGAGGTGTCTGCATGTTACCGCCTCCCAGTGCAATTCCTCACTGGCAGTTGAGGAGAAGTGATCAGTGATACCAGGCTGCATCCCAGTTCAGAATCCCTACATCCTCTGAATACATCATAATGGGTCAACAAGACTTATCCCAATTCAAAGGCTTTCTTCTTGCTCATCAGTTCCTTAATGGAATGTTCAGTGAATTCTCAAAAACTAAGGGTCATATAAAAGCAAATATTATGGTAAAATGTGTTAGATTAAAAGATTTTTTTTATTGTTTCATTGTGTTACACATTATCACAAACCCTCCTACAGTATTTATCCACTGTTGGTAATATATCCCTTTCAAAATCCAAGGCCTTACTGCTGGACAATGCACAAACTGAGAGTTTCCTTTGTAAAGATTCATCATTGTCGTTCTACTGCCCAATCCACAGTGACACAGCTGAGCCACTAGAGGGAGGCAAAACAGAATATATCACACACTCCTCACACTGAAGATATGTAACTCATTTATAAAAAGCGTATACACATAAAGGATTCTGTTGGAAGTGTGTCTGTGGGGGGGGGGCTGAAGCCTCATGCCACATGGAGTGAAGCAGTGGCTGGTGAGAAATACTAATCACACTCCAGGCAATGAATGGCTCAATGAAAACACTGAGTACTTCACTTACACTATCACGGCCGTAGCCAGGATTTTTCAAATACCGAGGTCAAAAATAAGACCACAATTTATATGACTGTTTGGTTTAATCCATGATGTATTTATAACGCTTTCTTGCTTTCTTTCTTTCATGTGTAATATGTATGCATATCCCAAGTAATTTTCCAAGCCCTAATGATCAAAACAAGGGCAAATGTTTTTAATGTTATATTAAAATATATATTTTAAAAGATGCAAAAAATACATATATGCGCTACATAAAATAGCTGACTGGATCTTGAACAGCTATTTATAGCAGTAACTGGATCACTTCTCACCATGAATGCTAAAGCACAGTCCTGTAGATAGAGCAATGAGTCCCAAGCTGCTCTGACTTTATTAGGCCACTCCCCCTCAAGCAGGAAGTGAAATGGTGGTCTGAAACTAAGGAGAAAAAAGAAAGACTTCACAGCTGGAGCGTTAGGTCTATTTGAATGCACAGAAACCTCAAGTGGTGACAGAAAAAAAGGTAGGGGAAGTTATTTTAACAAGCAATCAGCTGTTTTGAACATCCTCTCTTGGTTTCAGGTTTGCAGAATGAGACAGACGGACAGCTGTGGTTTTGTCTCACTCTGCTCGGACATACACTGTTTACTAGGTGTTGGCAGGTAAAACAGGCAAATGGAAAAAGAAAAGATTTAACGTGATAGAAAGTAAAAGGCTGTAAAATGTAGTTTTTGGTCATGCTGTTTGACTTTGTGGTATTTGTTTCTCTCCAGGACTGCTGGGTAATGGCTGGTCTCAGGATTCTTCTCATTCTTGTTGCCTTTCTCCTACTGGGTCATCAGACAAATGCTAAGAACGAAGCTCCCTGTCAGCGCTCAAAATGGAATAATGGCTTTAACACCTTTGTCAAGCGCCACATCCGCTCTGGTACTCCTAACTCTGTCGATAATAATGAATGGGAGAACTACATCAAGAACAACGGGGGTTGTGACAGACCCACACAGTCCTTCCTCCATCCAGATGAACTGGAAAAGGTAAAGGCAGTCTGCACCAATAAAGGTGGGAAGGTGTACAAGGAGAACCTGTGCATCAGCAAGCAGCCCTTCAGTTTCATCACAGTGAGGAGTGAGCCGGGGACATGTGGGATCAAGAAAATCACTAAGGAAACTAAACATCTGATCTTGGCCTGTGAGGTGCTTGAAAACCAGTGTCTGCCCGTCCATTTCGAGGGAAACTCAAATAGTTTGAAGCCAAGTAACAACGCCAGAGGCTGCCAAGACCCAGAAGAACGAGGCCATGCTCCCAGCTTAAAAATGACATGGCTCTGGTTGTTGTCTGTTCTTCTTCTTATTTTTTATGGCTATTAACCTTTTTAAAATTCGAGTAACTAGATGAGAAATTGAAATTTTATCAGTGGACATTTTGCTTTTTTTTCTTCCCTCATAGAAATTTCAACGAAGCCATTTCAGGATTTCTTTTTTTGTTGTTGCTTTAAACAGTATTTAATCTTAAACATCTGCACCGTTTCAACCACTTTTTTTTAGTCTTTAAACATTTTTAAAAATATTTTTGTATTTCCTACAGTAATATGCTTGTGCCTGTGTATCTGTGATTTTGCTTTTAATGGTTGTGCACTCATCTCTGAGAGAGAGTGCAGGGATTAGTGCATGGCATTTTATTTTGGACACTTTTGAACAATTTACATTAAAATTGAATGAATAAAAAAGTGACTTAATTGCATTTAGTCCATTTATGGTATGATTTACTAAACAAACGTCACATATTTACACAGAGTTTGAATGAATCTGCAGTAATTTCCACATGATGTCATACAGATTATTGGGTAGCGCTTCAGATTACAGCCCACAACATACAGTGTATTTATTCCCAATTTACAGTGTGATTTTTTGTACTAACAGTGTAACGGTACAGACAATGGCGTGCACAGACATTTTTGGGGGGGCAGGTATGCTGTGCGGCATGTGGAACTGCCGGCTGCCTTATTATAGCAGTGTGAGATTTATCTCCCTCATCTTCAATGCTAGTAGATGGGCTATTGCAGGACAGCACAGAGCTGCTTCCCTGCTGTAGCTGCCTAGAATAGAATAATAATAGTTTTAATAATAGCCTATTAAGGTAAATACAAAATTACTGCAAATCTTGTAACATAGAAATAACTTATGGTTGGTACAAAATAATATAATTAGCTAATATGTACACACTATAGTACTTTCAGCCAGGATATGAGGATAAAGAACATTCACATGCACCCCAAATATGAAGGAGCTACTCACAGTTACAAAATAGTGAAAACCAATATCTGATTGTAGCCTTCTCTTGGTGAAGTTGAACAGTGGAATTCCAAAGCTGTAATTTGGTTGAAGTGCATCTTGTATCATTACTGTTAGTACAATATGGAACACTTTGGTTGATTCATAGATCTTTTTGTATATTAACTGCAAAACAGTAAGTATACAGTATATATAGTTGTTATCTAGTATGTCATGGGGACAAATTCTTTCCTATCTTTATTCACTTACCTCTGCAGGTCATATAATGTAGTTAAGTTAGTAATATGTGGTTCTGGAAAATCACTCAAGTAACATCCAGTCTATCATTATTATGGTTGGACACTGTCGAGTTACTCTACTCAGTATTTTATATCAACAATGGCTCAAATGTTTCGCAAAAATGTGAAAGGAGCTGCTTGTAGTGATGAACCCACAGATCATTTACACAGACTCTGCAGCTCCCTTCAGCTCCACAGAGACTTTTAGCCTCTGTCAACTCATTGTTCTGAGACTTTACTGTTTGGGTTCATTGTCAAGATCTCAAAAGCTTTGTTTCAAGCTGCAGGCAGCTGTTTTCATAGAAGAAGTACTGATAAACCCACTGCCCTGCACTACACAGCAGACAGGCTATGTTAGCAACTAGATAGTAAACACAGAGGAGTATTTAGCAGGTGAAGAGCTGGTGGAAACCAAATCAGAATCAACCAATGGATACAAACTCCAAATCAATGTTAATGTTGCTCTATAACTGTTGGATGTGCTAATTATCAGCTGTTTGGTAACACATACCAACTTCATAAGATCATTTTTTGTGATGTGTTTACAGGTTGTCTTGCTGCCCCCAAGTGGCCAAAAAGAAGCTTATTTTTTTTTCCGTTAACAGTGTGCCTGTGCAGCAAACTGCTGACAAGACGTGGGTGTTTACCAGGCAGCGAAAGTCAAATGCTCCAATTCATTGCACTTGGAACTCAGAAAAACATCCTTCAACAAAGAAAAGTGCAGTGTCATGGTCATTCAAGTCATGCAAACTCCACCCAGCCCAAGTTCACCAACAGAAACACACCTGACCTCACCGCAATATGACAGCACACAGTGAACAGTGCAGAATTATTATTTCAATTATTATTTTTTACTTCATTTAGTGTTTGTGTTGTGAAACATGCGGTAACAACTTTGTGGTTGCCATTTCAATTTTCCTTTCAGTTGAATTGTGCTCTCTTTTAAAGTGTGCAAACCTGAAGCTCTTCGGGAAGGTGCTTGTGAAGTTCAGAAACTTGCCATAGAAAGATCTGCTTGCTGCGGGTGCCATGTTTTCCAGAGCAGATACACTGATTTGGAAGTCACGATCTCTGACTCAGAACTATTGACTTATTGACTGATTTGCAGTGGTATTTTGACCTTTGCTGCACAGACAAAAGAAATACAACATTGAAGTGAAGTCATCAATTTTGTGGTTGACGCCACCCAGAAGCCGAGACTCTAACCAATGAATCTCTGAATAGCAAACGGTTGGATTTTGGTAGTGGAAGGTGATGAAAATGTTTCACTCTTACCACTATTTTCCTCACACATGTAGTTGTTCAATTCAATACAAAACCAAGTGTGAATACACAACAATACAAACCTTTTTTTCTTTAGGCTTAAATGTCATCATATCAAGTGAGGCTGAATGTAACTGTCATGACACAACATTGCTTGAGTTGCAGCCTTTTTGCTGAGAATGTTGCTTCCCTTAAATTTGAAAATAGCCCACATTTAATGTTCCTCCATATCCTAAACCCTATAAAGGCCTCACCTCCCATCAGAGCCCATCTAAAACAAGCTGAGTTCACTGTCCATCCACAGTCTCCACCAGAACTAGCCCAGATTTGCATATTTACCGTCCAGTGCTGCAGTTCAAACAGCACTGCCCAGGACTGAAAACTAGACACACGCATGCACTAAATGAGGAGTGTTTATTTATGTGTACACTGGAGTGGGCCACAGAGAATTTATTCATACTCTGTATACGGGGGCGCACACACACACACTCACACACACACACGAAGCCTTGTAAAAGACTACAACCAGTGTGTGATGCAAAGTGGGTGTGAGGTCAGGCCCAGTTAAGTGTGGTGTGTTTTCCTCTCTGGAGCTGGCTCACAGGAAAGGGGCAGTGATTTTGGGGAGCCATGCCTTACTGAGACACACTGTTGTGTTCTCCAGACAGAGGGGGAGGAAAAGGAAGGAGGAGGAGGAGGACGAGGAGGAGGAGGAGAGGTACAGGCACATTACCCCGAGATGAATCACAGCGAGGAAGCCATATGCTCTCAGTGATACGTCAGTTTCTGACCTGATGGTCTGTCTGGACTCCTGCCTGTCTGTCTGGAGTAAATCCATCTTTTTGCACCTTCAGTAGAAGCAGTGGAGGCTGGCTGAGAGACAACATGATCGACTACGGTGAGTAGAACTAAACAGTGTTCATAAAGTTGTCTCACAGACTTGAATGCAATGCATGAAATGAGTGAAGATCATGAGGCAGAAGTGAAAGTGAGGCAAACAATGTTGTTTGAGGCTCTGAAGATTGCGTAACTCTCAAAATGAGTTACAGAGCAGGGACGTTAAATGATGCACTTGTTGGCCTGAGGGCTGGATGTGTGTGGATTCATGGAGCCACTTGCACACATCGGTCCTTTAGGAAAACACAAATTACATAACAATGTGAACGTCCATTCTGAAGCAACATTTAGAGTACAAATCGCTCAGTGAGACCAGCAGTGGCTTCCTCTGTGCTCTCCTCACAGCCACACATATGCCATAAACCCACAGGGCCAGGCTTAGATACAACCACATGGCCATACACAACACGTAGTTGTCATTCCACGCAGAAACAACAGGGGCCAGACTAGCTGCACCTCCCTTTAAACTGTGAGACCATTTGCGTAGAAAAGTCGTGTCCCCTTTAGGGTCAAAGCTCATAAATAATCTCAAAGTGTGTGTACACATTCTAAAATTGGTGCAGTATTCATTTGCAGCATGACTGAGAGGTTTCCCTCCCTTCAGGTGGCTCTCCACTGTCCACTGTGGAAAAATCTCCAAACAACACTCACGTTGTTCTGCTGTGCAGCCACCCCACCCTCTACTTTCTCTCAATTAGGGTCTGTTAGGCTGCAGTGGCTGCCTTGCTAATGCTACATACACACACACACACACACACACACATACACACTCACACAAATACACGTGTGAGTATGTGTATATATATACATATATATATATGTGTGTGTGTGTGTGTGTGTGTGTGTGTGTGTGTGTGTGTGTGTGTGTGTGTGTGTGTGTGTGTGTGTGTGTGTGTGTGTGTGTGTGTGTGTGTGTAAATATGCATATGTGTAAACACACTGTTTATTCAGCCTCTATCATAACACACCTTTCAACGTGACTCACACTACTCACTCTCCTCCTCCTCCTCCTCCTCCTCCTCCTCCTCCTCCTCCTCCTCCTCTTCCTCCTCCTCTTCTTCTCCCCATTTTTTCTCTTCATCCAAGTTTTTTTTTATTTTTTTACACTAAACAGTGTTACTACTGTGCGCCATGACATTAATAGAATTGAGTGTGTGTCAGAGGAAAGTTGGACTCACTCTGCACCTCTGCTGACATCACAGGAGGTGGTCTGACATCACGGGAGGTGTTCAACATCTTTAAAGTTTTGAAAGAAGAGCTTTTTATGGAGCAAGTTTGCACTGAAGGGCTTTAAAGCCCCCTGACCTGGGGACTTCATGGAAAACTGTGACTGTCCCAATTCAGAGAGTGGATGCAACACATGAGGATAAGTGCGATAGAGACTCAACTAGAACCTCTTCCACAAATACTAAAGCCACATCTGAATCTCATTAGTTTAAACTGTATCTTCCTGACTCCAGAGCAGCTCAAAGGAAAATATCAAAATTCTGGGAAATACACTTTTTCTTTAGAAACCCTAACCCTAACCCTTCCAGTATACTCTGTCAGAGTATACACACACACACACACACACACACACACACACAGAGAGAGAGAGAGAGAGAGAGAGAGAGAGAGAGAGTCCAACGTGAGATTAGTGGGGGCTGACCAGCTTGCAGTGATTGGTCAGCTGTGTGGAGATGAGAAAAGAGCCAGTGTTTGAACATCTCTATCTAGCTCTCTTTTGTACAACATCACTAAGGTTTCAACAAAAAAAAAGTAGCATGGTGCTCCTTGCATTTTGCAACCTGCAAAAATCTCTCTCACTTATCACTGCTTTTAAAAGATTTTTTTTTTCATTTTCCAAGCTACACATGCATCACAAGGCGACCAGACAGTGCACTTACAACAAGCATAAATAATATAGTCAATAAAGTAAAAATGTACATATGATTGAATACATGTGTTGATACAGTCTGCAGCCAAAAAAACACCAAAAACAATAAACATGCCGCACAACTGTCCTATAGGTCCTCACCAATATATAGCATCACTGAAAACCTGTGGCAATAAGTTGAAATGAAGTTGGCTAAAAAGGCAGAACGCAGAATTGGGTGACTGTTTACCTTATGCTTTATAAACAGTCTCGTATCGTTGATGTGATTGGCTGTAAGTTTGTCCAGTAGAGTACAGAAGCATTTGATCGACATTCGTTGATCCCGCCTCAAATATGAGGAAACGAACGGCTCCTTTCCAGACCGCGTCTCAATCTCATGTGGTGTTAGCCAGGCTATAATAAGTCTTCTTCAAACAGTGGATTGTGATACCTTCACCCTTGCCCTGTGGAGGTTGGTGCTGATGTCACTGACTGCTGTTTTGGGATTTTTCTTCACAGCTCTCAAATTGTTTCTGTCATCAACTGCTGTTGTTGTCCTTGGCTGACCTGTTCAATGTCTGTTGTTCGGTACACCAGTTGTTTCTTTATTTTACAAGACATACCAGATTGTTGTGTTGGCTATGCCCGATGTTTGTGTAATGGCTCTGATTGATTTTCCCTCTTTACTTAGCTTCAACATGGCTTGCTTTTCTCTCATGGAGAGCTCTCTGGTCTTCATGTTGGTTTATCCTCTCTTAACAACTAATGCAGTTTTCAGAGGTGAATCACAAGGCTCAAACCAAGAGTAGACATTCAGAGCTATTTAATGTTTAAACAAACAATCTAAAAGGCAACACCTGGGCAACGAGAAACACCTGTCAGTCACATGTTCCAATAGTTTTGCTCTCTTGAAAAATGGGTGGGTTCCAACAAAAGTTGCTATGTCATGAGTTCATGCCTTGAGATGACTTTTGTTGTGATTTGGCGCTATATAAATAAAGATTGATTTAACACATCTAGATGTAAATACCATAAAATACGATATACAAGCTGAAATGCAGAACTCTTGTCTCATATTCATTATTTGATCTGAAACCCAAATGTCTTCAGTGTGAATAAAAGCAAGGGAATTGGAGGGGACTGTATACTAAGCTAGGCTGATCATATCATGACTGTGCAGGGTTTGGATGGATGTAGTCAGCAGTGTGCTCTGTTTGCACCTATGACTACACCCAACAATGATGTCACTGTCTACTGATACACCCTGGAGTACACGTCAACGTCACTGCAGCAACACGGCAAAAGTTAGTCCTTCCTCCGAACACAAGGCCCAGAGTAAAGATCAGAGATAGTGGCTGTCTTTATCTGAATGCACATGTTAACTCATATTTACGTAGCACTCCAATGAATAAGATGTTTGATCATTTGGTATCTGAGATTGATTTCCATTCCACTAAGTGTTCCCACTGTGCTGGCGTACATCCAGCTGGAGAGTGTATAGGCCTGAAAAGAGGAGATGGAGATGGAGAGAGAGGGAGAGATGGAGTATATATGGGGGTTGTAAGCCTCCAGCATAGAGATCCATGTCTCTGTTTCCTGTCTATCTGGCCAACACAACAAGCGGGCTAATGTTCTATAATTGCTAACACACTTCCAGGATCACAGCTACAGATTCACCAGCAAAGAAAGCTTTTCTTCCACACTCATCCACTGGAACCAGGAGGATCATTACTGATTGGTTGATTGATTTTATTTATTTACATTTGTGTGTTTACAGGTTTCCATTCAGTTTACTTCACAATGCTTTCATTTATTTAGTAATTACTTCAATTAACATATGTCAGTGGTTCAGATGTAAATGAAGGGTGAGTGTAATGTGGCCCCTAGCTCACACCAAAGAGTCTTTTAACAGTCTTTTCTACTATTAAGCAAGGTAGACTAAATACAGTACACTTGAATTGACAGAGGGATTCTTTAGTTAGAGCAACATCTGCACTGTTACTGCAACTCTCTAGACCAGAGTGCAAATGTATACACAAATACCATACATACACTACTGCCCACGCATAAACTGGTGTTTAGAAAAACTGAATGTGCAGACTTCTTCTGTCAAGCGTATACATGTTTTTCTAGAGCCAGCTGCAGGGTGTATGATGAGGTGAAGATAGATACCTATGATGAGAGATTTAAATCTAAATATTATAAAACAGGGTTGTCAAACATATGGTCCGGGGACCAGGACCGGCCCACTAAGGGGTCCAATCTGGCCCACTGGATAACTTTGCAAAGTATGAAAACTGCCGAAAAGTAGGTCTGATTCCAAATTTTCAATAAAATGCACCTTAATGCTATTCTCACCTGTTTTCACAGTGGAGGCCTCTGGTCTGCTCATGGACATCCAACTAGAAATAATTGACTTGAAAGGTGATTCAGTTTATTTCCTTGATGGGTTTGGACACATTTTATCGTTTCCCTTACCATTGTACCCCTAGATGATTTATTATAGTAAAGTTATAATATGTATCATATACATTATATATTATATAGGCTATTATGCAATGGTTTTACTGGTCCGGCCCCCTTGAGCTCAAATTGATAAACTGCTTCTGTGTAATACATTTGTATCTATTTATGTGCATGAAGGCACCATTTTATTTCACTGTTAATGTTCTTTTCATTTTATCCTTAATTATGACACAGCAATCATCACTTCTGATGATGGATTACAGGTTCATGTGATGTATGAATGATATGGACACTATAAATATCTGAGATCGTTTATTAACCATGAGCAGTAGGAATGATATGATGATATGATGCAATATAAACTTAATTCAGTATTCATTTAGGCAGCTGGTTGTTTTAAGACAGACTTGAAAAAATTGTAAACCTGTCCTTTAAGGTGGCAGCTTTCAGACATAAAACATAGTGTGTTGTTTCTATGAGAGCTGATGAGAGCACATTGTGGAGAGTGATGAGACGGCCTAGGAACACTGAAAGAAACAAACAAAGAAGTATGAAGTATAAAAGTAAAAAGCATAAATCCTTAAAAACAAACATTTTTTTCTAGCTTTTTGTGAAGTTTAGTTCTATTTAGTTTGCTGTCTATTGTATCATTTCCTGTAAAAAATGATAATTATAACCCAGAGATCACATGTGCCCGGAGGTAGCGTATAAAGGAAAAGAAGTGTTTCAACAACTGAACCTTGAGGCACACCACGTGATCAAAGTGTATCCACAGATATGAAAAATCTTCAGTTAAGAGCAGTCTGTGAGACACCAGATGATACATGTTGTTTTCTGTCTTATTCAGCACAGAGAGCCAATGTCTCGGCAGAGCTGGAATAGTTTGAAATAGTTTGACATTTGAAGAAATGTGCTTATTTGCTTTCTTGCCAGTAGTTGGATGAGAAGGTACAACTCTCATGTTTTAAATATGAAGCTGGAGCTAGGCGACAGTTAGCTTAACTGTGTGGAAAAACAGGGTAGCCTGCCCACCAACACTAAAACTCACTAATGAACATGTTGTACTTCCTTTGTTTAATTTGTATAAAAACCAAAGTGTAAAAATGATAATTTTCCATTTTTTTGTGCAGTTTCATTGTGGACTGTGTCTTCACTACCTCTAGTATCTGTCATGGCCTCGTGGGTGTTGGACTATTTGTGTTTGTTCTCTTGGTTTCCAGTGTACCTCTGTTCAGTCCGTTCAGTCATTTGCTTTTGCTTATCTATATTTGGGTTGTGTAAAAGTGTTTTCTGGGTTTTGATTTTCAGTTTTCTCTGTTTTGTCTTCTGTGTTCCTACACCCCTCCCCAGCCCATTTTTCCCTCCACACCTGTCCTGCATCAGGTTTATCAGCCCTGCCCTGTCCCAAATGTCCTCCCAGCCAATCAACTCCCAGTCTGCCCTTGTCTAGTCACCTGTTCCCCATCAACTTATTAGTTCAGTTAGTAATTCAGTCTTGGTTTTCTGTTCAGTCTTTGTTGGAGCCTTCGACATTTTTCTGCAGCCCTGCTTTCACCTTTGGTCTTTTGCATTTGGGTCCACCTGCTCTGCTCTTCCTGACACCATCAGTAGACACTTCAGGAAGTTACTGGTCCCAGCAAGGAAATAGTTTGGCACATAACCTGAACTTTTAAGAAATTGAACTGACTATTTTAATTTCATCTGTTTTTTCATTTAAGTTGTAGTTAAGAAAAGTCAAATCTAGAGTATTTTGTGACTAATATCTGATTTGGATCTCAAGTCTCCATCTTTAAATATGTCTAACATAGAGATCAGACTACTCAATATCAGCCTGATAACATCCTGATGTGACAGACATGGACTCAACATCTGGAACGCCTCACAACATACCGACAAAAACACTAGCATGCCAGAATTTTCTACATGTGCCTTGATGTTGACCAATAGGAGCACAGAGCTGTCTTCCACGCACCAATGTATACATAGTGACGCAAAAGAGGAACGAGAGGAATTCTTGTCAGGTACCTGCCACCTCCTTACCGAACACCTATGTGAGTGTAAGTCGTGAAAGATGGCGAACTGTGATTGGTTAGGGTCAGACACATCTCTCTCTCTTTTTTTATTTATTTATTGGGTTTTCATACAACTTCAATTATGAGATTAGCCACTTGAGTTCATGACTCTATGATTGCCTAATCTGATACAAATGATTAGATGTGTTGACTTAGCACAAAGACTGGAAACAGGGGAAAACTCTTGGTAAACCTTTTATGGTTAACCCTTTCTTGAAAGACGTGTTATACCTGATGAGTAAAAAGCCGCAGCAGTCACAGAGGTGGATGTTTATTAGTATTCTATCTATGGGAACCCAACCAGGACTGTCAAAGTGTCTAGTGCAACAGCAGCACCAACATCTCTCTGGCAGGGAGGGGGTTGGGAGAGAAGGTAGCAGGCTAATGATGGCTTATGGCTTTGAGTTAAAGAGCCTCTGCACATTGTTTACTAAGTGTTCATGGGAAATGCTAGAAGACATCTACACTAGCATGTATAATGCATTTGAGGGTCATCATGTAGTGGTCTCTGGAGTGTGAAGCGTTCATGTGTACAGATCATCATTCACTCTGGCCCATTAATGGCACCGGTAAGCCATGGCTAACACCATTATTACTAACATAGGATAGTCTGTGTGAACATTAAAACAAGAGTGAGTCTGTATTACCTCATCAGTCACTGGTTTTGTCATTTCAGGTCATTTCATTGCATGTCAGTGTGTGTGGAGTATTCTGCACTCTGATTAAGTAGCAGTCATGAGGAATGAGGAAAACTTTGCCTCTTTTTTTTTTCGAAGCAGAGAGAGAAAAGCACTTTTATCCCAGCAGTATCTCAGCAGATTCTCAGAACACACACACACACACGCACACACACACACACACACACACACACACACACACACACACACACACACACACACACACACACACACACACACAGTCAGTCTGCAGTCAGACTGTCCTAACTGAATTTTCTAATTGCCCTCCAGAGCGTCCCTCTCCATTAGGCTTTGGATCGGCTGGGAGGGGTGTGTTGGTTCCTGAGCTCCAGGCGCGCACATATACACACACACTGGCGGCCATGCCTCAGAGATACTCCCACCAGAGGAGGAAAGCCAGCACAGCAGCTGCTAGGCGGATGGAGCGCAGACGCAGGGACCAGGGGAAGAGCAACAACAACAGCAGCAACTCAAACAGCAGCCACAGCCACCACTCCAAGAAGCTGGCCATGCTCTCCAGGTACCAGCAAACACACAGGCTTAGAGCTAAGCAGAATAAAGATAGGTCAGGTTAGTTCCTTTATGGACTTTGCCTTATTTTTGTACATCAGTTTGTCTGTTTTTAAAGCAACTTTACTGCTGTTTATTATTTTAGGAACTCCATGTATCAGAGGTACAATAGTGTATTCTGTATGTGTATGTACATATGGCATATTTGACACATATGACTAATTTGTCAGTGCATCTTATCTTCAGGCTGATGTAATTAATGTAAATTAATTAATTAGCAGTATTTAGATCGATAGCCAATAATAGTAAACATTGAATGTTTAGCTTTAAGTTCTAATATACATCATGATTGAGCACATTAATGTTACTTCAATATCTTCCTGTCCTGCATGGTTGCTATTTTTGCCATCTGTTTTCTGACTGTCACTGACTCTGTCTAGGTCCCTGATCCTGTGTCACTCTAAGACCACTGATGATTGCCCCAGTCCAGAAGAGAGGCATGCTGGGGAAGTGTCAGAGGGGCGCAGGACATGGGGTCCAGGCTGGAAGACAGACCTGACTGCTGGGGACAGAGCAGGCTACAGAGATGCAGAGAACAGACAGTGGAAACAATCAGCCATGGAGAAAAGAGGAGGCACAGAGGCAGCAAAGCAGCCACATCACAGCACCACACTCAGGGAGAATAAGAAGAGCTTAAGGAGGTCCTTCAGCATCAAGGTATGACTGCAGGACTTTGTACTAGGGTAGAATCTTTGAATACAATTATAGCTTATTCCCCAAAATAAATAATTCATAAAAAATAGTTTGCTCTGTGAATGAACATTACTGAGTCCATCTGCTAACTTTGACTCTTCTTGAGCTTTTGATGTCTTAACATCAATGTTTTTATCACCATATTTACACAAAAAGTAAACACAATGTAGCTCACTGGGGGGAAATACTATCGAGACGGTGAAATACAATTCAGGATGTCCATGAGTTTAAAATTCATCAGACACCTAAACAGTGTGTAGCAGTTTATATAATACTCTGGGGAATGAGTTTACAAGTCTGGAGAGTTATCACTGTGTCAGTCATTTTCCTGTCTCTCTCTCAATGGTGTTAAAGTAAACAGTGAAAATACACCATTCACGTCTTAAAGTAATCTACAAGGAATGTGCACTTGCATGTGTTTGACTGAGTGTAGTGTGTTGTTGGATTATGTGTTGCATTGCAACAAAAGTTGAGTTTGGTCTCCCCCATCTACTGCGTTTCTTCATACAGGACTGATACTCAGTGCTGAGCCCTTAGCTGAATCACAATATCTGGACTACACTGAACTCACAGACTCAAAGTTGAGATAAATAAAAAAATACCATTTTAACCCTTTTAGATCACATGCCTGGCATATTGCACCCATTTAACAATATATGCCCCAAAAAAATCTATTTCTTTGTATTCTTATATCAAACTCCAATCATGCTTTGCTTTCATAGGCTTGAATCAACCAGTTTCAACGAATAATGTTGCACCCATCAATCAATCTTGAGCAGGAATTCATTTTTAGCAGCCCAGACCTTAGATTCATTATGACACTCCAACTTAAGTCCAGCCTGTTTATCCTGTTTTACTCGGAAATATTCATGATATGTAAGTTAGATACTCTTGGAATACTGTTTCATCAAGACTTTAATGGCTGTGTTCTCCATAAGTTTTCTTATCAGAAAAAAAATAAATGAATGGGTTAAGAATCGAGGGCTTTAGAAATGCTATGAGAAGCATTAGTAAGTGACACTTTAGCCTTCAAAACAATAGAGTAAAAACAGGCATGCAGCAAAAAAAAGTGAGCAGACTTTGGTACATGTCTGAAACAACTGACTTAAGACAGTCTCGGGAAATGAAGTGAAAATCAATGTGCCATTATTCTGTAATTACCACTTGTGGCCATAGTGGCCGCTGTTCAGCTGTGTTATATACACAGTCTGTTTGTGTTGAGTATTCTATGGTATTGAACCACAGCTGAGGATGGTCTCATAATAATTCACAGTTCTTAGTTGCTGCACTGTGTTTCCATGAATTACACAGTAGCTGGATATGAAACAACTGTGGCATGGATGTGTTCCTCTTTTAGATGTAGTGACGCATTTGATTAAATTTATACGTCTGAACTAACCAATCAGAAACAGGTTTAGCACATCATAGTCACGAGGCCTTCACTGTCAGATTAATTTCACAGTAACAACATGTTGAGCACATGTGGCTCTTACAGCTTCTCAGGGTGATTCCTGTGAACTGACTGTTTAACATACTGCTCCAGACTGTCAGATACATGACAGTAAACTCATTATGATACATTCAACAACTTTCATTCTGGTCAGAATAATATGAGTCTGCTACGGTATGAATGTGCTAACACTAAGCCATGTACTCTGTGTCAAGTGTTTCTTGTCTAAATGTGATGATAATCACATGCCCTGTGTTGGCTGAGAGTTGTGGCCGGCCTGAATGTCAAACATTCAGACAAACACTGGGTTTGTTGTGCTGCAGTGTTTCTACAGCTCAGCCTCACAGCACATTCCACTGATGTCAAACAGGGTTAGATTGTTGGTCTATCACTCACCTCACAAATACACACACAGGTTACACAGATGAGTGATGATACTCATACTGATACTGATACAGTGGATTTATCACAGGTTTGACTAATACTGTGAAATACTCTTTCTGCTCAGCTTTTACTAACAAGTACATGTGGAAGAATGGGCGTCAATTGTTGTTAAAATGTAATTTAAGCAAATTTCTGACATTTCAGCAGATTAAGGTTTGAATCAGTGTTTGTTAGACATGTTACACTCCTCTCACAGCAACATGTATCCAACATACCTCTCTGATGATGGTAGTTCTCTGCTCCATCTTTCACTGGATGCCTCCAACCCCACCTCCACCTGTAGGCTCTGAATCTATCTTACCTTTAGGGAGAAGATACCATTATCGCCCCCGACTCTCTGTTGTGATGAGGTCAGAGCCAAAAACGACAAATGGCAACAGATCATAAGTCATTTCCTAGCTTTTTCCCAAGATGGTATTTGTGTTTTTTAATGAAATCTCTCCTCTGATCCATGTGTTCTGAGTCTGTTTTTTCATCTACAATTTGATGATAGCCGTCCAGTGTCGGAGGGATTACAACATTCTGTACCTCATGATTTAATGGTACTTTTAATGTATCATTGGTTGTAAATTATGTCTGGTGCTGTTTCATATGTATTTAATTTACATTTTAAAGGCCCGTAGGGACAGACACTGCAAATTGGCTGAGGTTATAAATGCTGGTATTGGTTCATGCTGTACTTGTCCCTTTACAAATAACTATACATTTACATCCAGTGCCAACTTCCAGTACCAAAGCAGGAATTAGTGTTCCCTTTATATAGCAAGGTGGAAAATAAATGTATGAAATTTAAAATTAAATATATGCAGTATATATATTTGGTCATTCAGGTAGTTATTTAGTTATATGCCAGGTTCATGAGCAAAGTCTGTTGCTCTGTTTATTGGAGAAGTAAGACATTCATATCAAGCCTCTGCTGTGTTTCAATGTTTGTCTGCATGTTGTCCTCTTGACAAGCTCTGCATTTCTCCTTAAATGTTTTAATTATTAGCTGTAACTAAATAAAATATTATGAATGAAATAGGGGTGTATTTCTCGTAGAAGTGAATCGCGAAGCTAAGGGGCGCACCAAAAAAAACGATCTGTTTTCTATCGCTCATTCGCACGTCATGTCTTCTTTTTATAATATCACGTGTGGATCATTAACCTTGTTGCAGCATCTACCTGTTGAGAAGATCTCAGTCAGAAGTATGAGATGAGGAGAGGAGCAGTAGTAAGTTGACCTCAGGTTTCTACACTGAGAGACTGAGGTAGGAGGAGCAGGGAATCTAGCGCAGCTATGTAGGCTTAATGATCATAGACTGTATATAAAATGGACGTAACATCCGTGACATCACCCACTGGTTTGTGGACTGCTGCTTGGAAGCGAATAGTTTCGAATCTGGGCAGCGCCATCTTGAAAATTTCCGGTGCATGCTGAGTAAAAAAAAACACGGATTCTACTTATATGGGCATCAGGAGGAGCATGAGGCGCCCTCCTAAACCTGTGAACCAATCAACCTGTCAATCACGACGTAGCCTCGCCCTAATGCATACCCTGCTTTATCGTCACATATAAAATCAGGGAGGCCAAAATTTCACAAATGAACATCATACTGCATTGAAGAAGGCTTTAAACTAGTGATTGAGACCATAAACACATTTTGAAAACGTTAACTGAGGTTAGAAATCAAGTGAGAAGTTGGTGAATTCTCCAATGACTTGTATAGAGACGGAAGTCCTTTTGACACCAAACGTACGACCCCTGGTGGCCTTTTGATAGAATGCAGTTTTAAGTTACTTCCACGTTGGCATCATTTCAGAGGACCAGAACTCCCCGCCTGCTAATGATGCAAAAAGTAAAATGAGTCACACTACCAAATTATAACATAATTTATATGTTGTTCTATTTGTGTATTTATGTGATACAGGATTTGTGCAATTTACTTTTATTTCTGTGTTTTTTTATTAGCAATATTTTATAATTTGTGATAATTGGATTCTTTATTTAATTTATATTTATTATATATTAGAATTTGTTCTACTCTTTATAATTTACTTTTTGGTATTTGTGATTGTATCTAACTTTTGTATTTATGGTTGTTATTTCCATTAATACCAAAATTATCCATCTATAAAATATCTATATGGGGAAACCCATCTGCATTATTTCCATTTTGTGAATTTCAAATAAAAGAACAGTCATATATTTCCTCATTGAAGTTTTCTTAAAAATATAGTTAAAATCTCGTCTCGTCTCGATCTCGTGAACCCAATATTGTGTCTCGTCTCGTCTCGTGAGCTGAGTGTATCATCACACCCCTAGAATGAAATAATAAAGCCTTCTACTCCTGCTGGCAGACTGTGTTAACAAGTATGCAGACAGATAATTACTTCCACTCCCTCTGGCTGCGCCCACATCCAAAACTTCTGCCCAGAGGTCCTCAGCCTCCCCTTATGTTCTATTATTGCATTACTGGGCAATCTCTCCACATTAAATACACCCCAAAAATATCAAACTATTTATATTAATATCACCAACCATTGCCTAAAAGACTATTACTATTACTGATTACCATTACCTACTGACTCAATCTACTAACAGACCATTCAAATCTAGAAAAACTTACTGAATCAATGAATCCTATGAAAACAGGTCGTCCTCCTTTTATATAGTACCTTAAACACTGAGTCCTCTTTCCACAAATGTCCCCAACATAAATGGAAATTTGACTATTCTTTCCATTTTTTATTTTGTTGTTTTTCCATTTTTCTCTCTTTTCTTTATGCTCTAACAAACCTGCAGGAAAATACAAGGTGCAGGTCCCATCTGTTTGTCTGGTGTTGTCTGTCTTGTCCCATCATGTCTCGTCTGTTTTATGTCTTCTTTCTCATCCTTTATATGTAAATACGTATATATAAAAGTGATGTGTATTTTTGACATTTTGTTGTGGTGTTGCTTTGTTGTGTGGGTGAGTGTTAGATAGATCGATAGATCGATAGATAAATAGATAGATGGATGGATGGATGGATGGATGGATGGATGGATGGATGGATGGATGGATGGATGGATGGATGGATGGATAGATAGATAGATAGATAGATAGATAGATGGATGGATGGATGGATGGATGGATGGATGGATGGATGGATGGATGGATGGATGGATGGATGGATGGATGGATGGATGGATGGATGGATGGATGGATGGATGGATGGATGGATGGATGGATGGATGGATGGATAGATAGATAGATAGATAGATAGATAGATAGATAGATAGATAGATAGATAGATAGATAGATAGATAGATAGATAGATAGATAGATAGATAGATAGATAGATAGATAGATAGATAGATAGATAGATAGATAGATAGATAGAGAATTTAAAAATAATTATTGCACATTTCCAGTAATAATTGCAGTGTTCCATGACTATCTATTGATGATACTGTTGTAAAGTCTGACGGCTGCAGGTACAAAGCAAAGCAAGCTGGTCAGTATGCTAATCAGCATGCTAATATTTACTAGCTCCAAATGCTTTGCTAGCACTAAACACAAAGTTCAGCAGAGTCTGATGGGAATACCATTAGCTTAGCTTTACCTCTGTCATAAACCAAAATGTGATTTCCTCTACCAAACTTAAAGGAACAGTGTGTAAGGGGACATAAAGTGTTTATTCGAAGTAACGAAAAGAGAATGATTCTGATTTTCATTGGACTATACACTAATTAAAACATACTTTTGAATATTATATTCCTCTTCTGTCAAATCTGTTCTGCTAGATGCCACTAAATTCTACACTCTGCACCTTCTAATTGATATTCATCTGATATTTGAAAAGATGTTTCAGTGGAGACAAAAGTGTTTAACTGAGCGACTGACACCGCCATCCTTAAATAACAATATCCAACAATCCATGAGGAGTCTTTATCTGTATATCACAAATTAGCCTCAAAGGGCTTTATCCTTAGACTATCAATTTGAATAAGGAAAAACTCCACAATAGGAGTCAACAGGGTTTTAAAAAAATGGAAGAAATGTCAGGAATACCAACACAGGAGGAATCCGTCTTGTGCTGATGTGTGTACAGAATGGACCAAGAAAGCAAAATGACAGTATGGACAATCAGGATGATAACATTATAGATAATTGATGAGAATACGAACTGCAAGCTACTTACCAAACAGCTCACATGACAAGAATGAAACAGATCAGTTAAGTTGATCTTTCTATATAGCAATATAAATACACAGTATCAACCATAGATGACAGAGATTGCACGCTCATCATAGTGAAAATGTCTCAGTTTGCTGTTGTATGTCGCTTCACTGAATCAAGCCTGAGCTGCTAAACAACCCTGACTGAAGCTCAACTCAACAGTAATTTAATAGAGCAGTGCTGTTCCTGTGTGGCTAATTCATGCCAGGTTGGACATCAATCACTTTTAATCACCTACCAGACAGAACCATCGGAGCCGTATCGTTGTGCCTTTCATGTTGAGACTGAATCCTGTACAGTCAAACAGAGCTTTATGAATGAAGTCTGTGTAAATGAAGTCATGTTCTCATGACATGAGGGTCAGTTCAGTCTGTTATTCATCACTTGTTGGATTTCTCTGTGTCACATGCTAAAGTGTTCCCCTCTGTGGAAATAGAACGTGCTGTAATCTCATTAGATACATTTTATGACATGATCACTCCACATTTAAAGTCACTGATATAAAGGAAATACTTTGTAAGCCTTTACAGAAAACAAGCATTATGTCTGTATTATATCATGTATATAATAATGTGGTCACATACT
Source organism: Scomber scombrus (assembly GCF_963691925.1). NCBI lineage: Eukaryota > Metazoa > Chordata > Actinopteri > Scombriformes > Scombridae > Scomber > Scomber scombrus. The sequence continues at coordinate 1,866,614 of NC_084970.1, read as the reverse complement.
GTTCCCCTGAGAGCCATCAAACATACACAATTATGCTTCATGAGCATAACCTCCAAACACTAAAGGCTCAGTTCATGCACCTATAAAATCTTACTCTGTTTTCTTTTTCCTCAGCTGCCACCTCACTAACCCAGATGGTTGATATGGTCATAAAGCATGCTTTCTACCTCCTAACATAGAGGTCCCCTTATGCCTATTCTCTCTCTCTCTCTCTCTCTCTCTCTCTCTCTCTCTCTCTCTCTCTCTCTTTCTCTCTCTCTCTCTCTCTCTCTCTCTCTCTCTCTCTCTCTCTCTCTCTCTCTCTCTCTCTCTCTCACACAGGAGAGTAGTATTTGGAGGATGTGTGTAGCCACAGGGCCCGCTGAGGAGGTGTGCGGACCACAAATGGCTGATAACAGTGTCCAGACAGAAGACAAAGACACTAATGTGGAGCCAGGGAGGAATGGAGGGGAGCTACACAGGTAATAAAAGCAAAGTGCTTTTTATTCCTAGGAATGTGCTGGAAAATAGGAAAAACTTAATTGGGCTATATTTTCATACAAAAATACACATCAGGCTAGTAGAGAAACACTTTCCATCATCATTAAAAGACAAGCTGTCAATACATCAATTCATTTATCAAGTGGAGCAGCACAGCTTCCAGATATTCTTTAGTTTCATTTTAGTTAGTATTATTAAGGTGAAGGTCACATTGCCACGCTGGAGTAAAAGCAGCTTCTCCACTGACTCCACCCTCTTACCAAGCAGTAAGTCCTAAAACAGCCTTATGTTGCTTCAGGTACATTGAGATGATATATGGAGGCTGGTTGGAGTAGTCTGAAGGCTTCTCAGAGCAATAACACTGCATATAAGTACTTTACTATAAGATGGTTTTACAACTCTTTAAAGTTATCACAGTGACAGTCATTTTAAACTGTAGGAAGACATCATTCATATTACACATATTTTATCGGCCAACAGATTTGAACTTTTAAACTGGACAACCTTGCATCTTTTGGCTGGAGCCCTCTGTGTCAACGGATGCCTTGGATGTATCTGTCATGTGACCCTTGCTTTGCTCATCATAGTGGTCAGTCAAGGACATCCTGCATCCCTTCCTCTAGACTCAGATGCACCATGTTTGCTGACCGAGTCGGCCTACCAAATTTGCATATGAAATGAGAAAACACTGTTGGTGACACACTGTGAAATGTTGAAATGAAATGCATGCGATGTCTGCGGAGCAAAAGGAGAGAGACTCAGAGAAAGCTGGAATCTTGTTAGAGCTTATTTTTCTTTGCTCTTTAATACTTGTTGGTTAGTTTTGAAGCTAAGTGAGCACATCACTGTTCAAACATCACGACATCTTAAGTTCAGTCTTGGGTTGGAATCCAAAGTTGAGCTAAGCTGACACTGAGACTTGTACTCACACTAGGCGACCCATACCGTGCCTGGGCATGCTTGTGGAGGTGGGCTCAGGCACGGATCAGTTGGGCTCAGGCAGTGTGTGTGATCACTAACTGTGACGTCAATGATGCGACTGTCCCATTAAATCGCTGTGTTGAATAATTGATAAGGCTTTATAAGGCATGTGTGAGGGGCGTGTGTCACCGCACCCAAAACCATTCCAAATAAGCCACAAAGTAAAATTCTGAACTCCGCTGTGCTATGGGAGAGCACTTTCTTCAACACAACAACACAGAGGGGGAGTTGGGGGGCAATCATGCTCGAGCATGGTACAAGACAACCAGGCCTAGTGTGAGTACGCCCTGAGTCACTGCTGAGAGAAGCTTTAGTGCAAAAAGCTTTGGATTCTGTCAGTGATGATAACGATTACTCTGGATTTGGTTCATTTTGAGTATTCAGTGTCAGTTGTTGTGCAAAGGATAACCTCTGACCATTCTAGTAATTCTTTCCTCACAATACTATTTAGCCAGCTACAAAATACAGGTAATAACTTATAAATATGTTCAACATCCATGCTCTTCATTCCTATTTGTGTTACTGCTCACATAATAACAGTTCATACTTGTTTGATGATGACATGACTGAGATAATTCTTATATCTGCAGATATATATTAGTATGTAGGTAAACTGACCTGCCCAGATGTAAGTAGAGGTCTGCAGTTCCTGTGTTGAACCACCTCTACACCTCTACCTGACAGTCATATGGTGTCTGCAGCATGTCTCATTTGATACAGTACACTGATAAAGTCTGGGTCTGGATGACGTCATTGCATGAGGATGCAATGACATCATCCAGACTTGAGGAAACAGAACTTTAAAGTGTTTTGTTTTGTTTTTTTTGACCATGGCTATAGAGAATAGTGGATGAGGGGTAGATTATTTCCAGATAACTGCATGGCTCTAATGTAGCATTCTTATCAGTGTTCTAAATGAATCCTGATAGTTGCAGGGCTGCTGGCTTTAACTGCTGATAGGCTGCAGCTTGTCTTTCTTGTAATGTTTACTCAAAGGTTCACATAGGTTCCTTTTAAAAGATTAAGTCTGAAAGGCAGCGAAACTAAATCAAGACCAAGACCAAAGAACCAGAAAAGTACAAATATACTGTTCTTTATTCTTCATTCATTCTGTCATATTCATGCTGTTCATAGCCAGTCAACTTTGACCTCAAACCTCTGTATAGTGCTTTGCATTTACATAAGGATGATATGCTAGTGTGAGGTTCATGCTCCTTCAACAATTCAACTAGAGCATTTGATGTGTAAATGGTGTCACAGTTAGCACCTGTTTAGCTATAGTGCTGTTTCTCTTCATAAAACTATAGGTCTAAGGATGAGGATGCTTGGCTGTTAGATGATAAAGACACACTGGAAAATAAAGTCTTCCCAGTCACAGTGCAGTAAAGTGCTGTGATGAAGTGACAGCTGTGAGAGCAGCCAGCCACAACTGGACTCAACTCTAAGGACTGTGATGGTTAGGTCCAGAGGCAGAGACTGAATAGATCTATAGCAAGTATACAATGAAACTCAGTTTGAGCAGTCCAATTGCAGCATAAAATATCAAATATATACACATAACACTAGTACACACACACACACACCAGCCCAAACACATCTCAACCACACCCATGACCACATAAACATTCATAACCATACCCATACAAAAATGTAAAATGTGTTCTGAGACATGTCTGAGTCCAGAATAAAAGAAAAAAAAATCGAAATCTTAAAAATACTGACTGTACTTAAACACTGCAGTCCTGATACTGATCATTTATTGAAAGGTGTTGGATAAATGACTTCTTCAGAAAAGCTAAATTTACATTTTTGGCTTCCAGCCTCTATCAGTTTATGTTACATATGGATATATTTGGCCTGAAAATTGGAACAGCTGTTTATTAATTTTCCAGTAAATTAGATATGTACCATCTTGTTAATCTTGTAAATGTTTGTCTTTGTGCTTTTAATTGTTATAATGTCTTTTTTAAGCTTCTTTTTATTTACATTTTACAATATATAAAACACACATACATACATTACACACATAGTACCCCCCCCACCTCCGTCCAGGGTCAGATACATAATTGGGTCTGCTCACTTTCCAATTATGCAAATATATGTATCTTGATGTCTTATTTTCATTGTATTTTAAGCCCGTGTAAGGCACTCTGAATTGCACTGTGTCTGCATGGTGCTATATAAATCAAATGACCTTACCTTACATACCTTCTAAATTACATAAGGTGATATTTTACACTAGTTATTGTGCACTATGTGTTTCTGTGTCCTTCATTTTCAGCTGTATTTGTGCGCGCGTGTGTGTGTGTGTGTGTGTGTGTGTGTGTGTGTGTGTGTGTGTGTGTGTGTGTGTGTGTGTGTGTGTGTGTGTGTGTGTGTGTGTGTGTGTGTGTGTCCTCAGAGGCTGCAGCTTCCTGAGTCCAGACAAGCTGGCACCCTTTAACGGACAGAGTCTAAACGACGTTGCTTGGATGGAGGGGGAGGGAACGAGGAGCGTTCACATTAAAGCCTATAGTGAGGTAATAACAGCTGACACATGAAATGCACTCTGCTGTGACATGTGTTCCCTATCCTTCTGTCTTCAGTGCATCTCAGTAAACACCCACAGTTCATCACTACAAAGGAGTTTGAGATCATGCAATAATGAATATCAAATGTTATTTTGCATTACCTGCAATTTGTTCCTAAATGCAGTTTTTGATCTAGATAACTAAGGGTTGACTCAGAAATGAACAAGCTGTGATGGAGGATTTGTATGTGTTTAAAAGAATGCTGCAGTAACACCTAAAATGTTCTGGCAGCCGATAAAAAAAGGCTGTAGTGATGTAATGATGTGAACAGCTCATCTGGTCTTATTTACAATTAAAAACGTGGGTGTTAAATTTAGAATAAGATGAAAAGAATTTTTAAAAAAACTTAACATAATTACAGTCCTCTTAAGTGTGTGGCATGAAGGGCAACCATGTGATGTGTTAGTCTGAATTCAAATTGAATCTAAACATATGAATTAAACTCATTTAAATCACTTCTAAAATGATGAGATGTGTATACAGGGCTACACACAGAGTGTAGGAGATGCTGATGGTTGAAAATGACAGTATAGTGTCTGTAAGCCCCTTCTAGACAATAACTGTGTCTGTGTGGGCATGGCATTTTTCTCATGCTGCAATCACATTCCCAGTCATCCCACACACACACACACACACACACACACACACACACACACACCATGTTTCCATCACTTCAGGGGACATTACATTGACTTACATTCATTTACTGGACACTTATCCTAACCATAACCACTACATGCCTAATCTTAACCCTTATCCTAAACTTAACATAACCCTAAACTTATATTAACTTTAAATCAAGTCTTCACCCTAAAATAAATCATTTACCTTAAGGGGACTTGCTTTTTGTCCCCATAAGACAGGCGAGTCCCCATAACATAACTGTGTGAACAGATTTAAGTCCCCACAACATTAGGAATACCTAGTACACACACACACACACACACACACACACACACACACACAAACACACAGGCTTTTTGGAGTCCAGTCAGACACAGATAGACACATAAAAGAATTTAAAGAATTTAAATGTGGTCAACATAAAGAATGTGAAAAGAAGACAATTGAGTAATATTTATACAATTCATGCTTCACAGCACTTATTGAATTTCTGGAATATTGTGGTGTCTAGAAAAGGTGTATTCCAGACAGACACAGTCAGGGAATTTGATACATTCTGACATCATTAACTAAGCAGGAACAAAGAACTCTCTTGGGATGTCTACAGTTCAGTCATGGAAATATTATGTAACTTAATATCAGGTCCTTTCTAAAAACACCTAAAAAATGTCAAATCATATATGAGCAGCACACTCTCAGTAACTATTGATGGCTGTGTCAGTGAGCAGCAGAGGTGCTGGTAGTGTGTTTTCATTGCTCCTGAGCAGCCTCTCAGGCAGTATATGAGGACTTTTTCAGGTTTTACTATCTTTGCCGTGCTGGGCGGTGTAACACCTTATCATCCTGCCAAGTCTATTTGAGTCACTTTTTAAGAGGCTGTGGAAACCTGAACAGCAGAATGAAGGAGAAATGGAGAAAAAAAAAAGCAGTAGGAAAGAATGTCTAACATGTGACAGCTGGGCTCAGCTGATTCTGTTTTCAACGCTGTCTGTTTTTTTTTTCTTCGTTTTTTTTTTCATAATGGCTCGCTGACAGCAATGAAACGCCCTTTTTCACGTGGTTTCAAAGACTAGATCATAATAATACAGAGGATAAATAGATCATGTCACCATGGATACATGGAGCTTTAAAATCCATCTGCCTGTTTTGTCTACGACAGCATCCAAAAACCAGAAGGGAGAATTTTATGTACTAAATGTTTTGGTTTCATAATGGCTCCACCTAGTTTTGCAATACAGGAAATCAATTGCATAAAGTCTTAACATGCGTGATGCATTGAGGTTATTTCCTCCACTATGCCAGTTTGGTATCTTGGTGACTTGTTGTGCACCACAGTGGAAGGAGAGGATGTGGTGATGCTAATCCAGTAGCACAGCGTAATCCTGGTGCCAAGAATGAGTGTCTTGCATTGACTGCCCTGGCCTGCTTAGAGTAGGTTGAAATCTCTGCTCACTTATGCTCTGTAATATTTTGCTACTTTATTTGGTGAAGCCAAACCCAAATAAACTTCTATGAAATCACATGAAACATTTCTGTTTTGCAAATGCACTTTCCGCTTTCTGGTTTTGGCATTAATGCCCATGAGACTGAATTAAGATTAACAATTGATTCTTATCAGTATCCACAATAGTTAACAGCTTATACTGATGCCTTTAATTTACCCTGTGACTCTCTGTTGACCTGAAGGTTGCTGGCATGGGCCACAGGGTTCACAAGAGTAAAGCTCATAGTGTTACAGTAGCATAAGTAGAGAAATGTCATAAAGAACTAACTCAGTAGTGTCAGTTATACAACAGCATATATATAAACATTTCTAACAGCACAGTAATCTGCTGGTCATACCATACCAAGTAAGGCTGCTTATGAACTGTTATTCCCTCTTTTAATATATCCATGATATTATACTATTCTCTACTATACTAAGTTAGAATCTATAGCAGGGGGATTCAATTAAAATTCACTGAGGTCCAATTAGTGAACATTTCCTCAAGTGAAGGTCTGGAACATCATCATGTCTGTGTTATTTTTCAGTACTTTGAAGTAGCATTGTAGTTCCTTCAGCATCTGTGTCTAGTGGGTAATAATAGAATAAATAAAATACGAATAAAAAAAGAATAAGAAATACATTTTCTTATGTTAAATAAAGATAGCGTTTTAAAATAAGTGCATTACAGAAAGCTTTTAATTGTGCTTCTTAAATAAAGTAAATAAACTTAATTTCACATGTGATAGCATTATAACAAAACATCCCAATACATGAACTGTATTCATACATTGTAACTCTACCTCTTATCTGTCACCTCTCTGTCTCTCCTCTTTTCTCTGTGTGTATGTCACTGACAGTCCAGTCTCTCCACGTGTCCAAATGCACAGATTTGATTGGCTGATTAGCGTCACATGAGAAGATTGGTTATGCACATTGGTCTGTTAGTTTCTGAGGGCCGCTCCACTTTTACCGTAATAGCTGGATAAGCTGCACCTCTTAAAATAGAAACGCTAGGACAAAATTTAACAATCCTCAATATTTCATCAGCTACAGGTCTGGGTCTGGATAGGACGGCGTTTGGGTCGGGATCAGGACTGTGGTCCGCCTATTAGTGACCTCTGCCTTATATAATGCTACTGTATAATACTTTACTGCCTTGATTACTAATTCAGCTATACTATACAATACTGCTCTATATTATTACTCCCTATAGTCTCTACTTTACTATAGTGTACCACAGTATACCATACTACAACTCTTCACTTTTATATTATATACTATACTGCCTTGATTCTACTCTACTACCTCTTCTGCACTCTACACTACACTAGACTTTACTATACCATTATATAATATACTATATTGCCTTGACTCTATTCTACCACCAGTGATCTGTATAGCACTTTGGACTGCCTTTGTATATGAAATGTGCTCATGTACTAATAAACTTGTCCTGCCCTGTCTTGCTGCCCTGATGAGCAGGATTTAGAATCCCATTAAACAGAGGGATCTATTAGGATGATTAGAATGACTGGTGAAATGTATTCCTGTGAATTGTACATCAGAATCAATACAGAGATGTGAAATGTGCATGAGGTTAGGCTGAAGTGAACTTTAAAGATACTCTATTTCTCATGACTTGTGTGTGTATTGTGTGCTGTAGAACACTTCGTGTGAAGACGCTCTCCGATCTCATAGTGTGACTATGAGCCCACAGCATCCAGCTCTCATTCCTCCATCTGATCATCTGTCACTGTCTGGATACACAGATGAAGAAGTTATGGCCAACAACAACCACCTCAAGGTAAATCCATCTTTTGCCACTTTAACATTTATTCGTATATGAAAGAAAAACTGCCCACACAGGTATCTTTATGTGTCCCTTTTAAGTTAATGTGTGAGGTAATGTGAATCCATTTGTTCATCCAAGTGTGTGTGTGCGTGTGTGTGTGTGCGTGTGTGTGTGTGTGTAGTTGCCCATCCCAGAGGTAAATGAGGAGAGATGCTGGGAGACGGAGAAACCTGAGCAGAACCCACCAGGACAGATGGCCGGCAACAGGACACGCTCCAATTCAACTAGTGGGTATCATACAGTTTTATCTCAATAATACAATCTTCCATCCAGAGGGGTAAACCAGTAACTGGACTGCATTTTACTTTGTGTGACACTGGGTCACATTTGGGTAGAAAGCTGCACAAACAGGAGACAGTTAAAGCTTTTAGAGTCTGCAGCAAACACGGAGGATGATGGAAGGAGAGAGAAGGCAATGGGAAAATTGTTTCTAATATGATTATTGTCTTCAGGGAGGTGTGAGGGCGGTGTGAGGCCAGGGAGTAATATCCTTTCTGTTCCAGGAAGCCACACCACCAGGGAAATGTGGTATAATTGTGTGAAACACTACTGCTTACAATTCCACCTCTGTGAGACTAGACTGAATGGATTGAAGATGTTATTGTAAGTTACACTAGTTGATATAAAGGCAGATAGTTTGACAACAGTGTTTATTTCGACAGAGAGAAACACTGAAGACCCTTTACATTATAAAGCAGTCCAGTCTATCAGTCCTGTACTACATCCTATCAGCCTGTCCGTCAGCCTATCAGTCTGTTACAGAGTGAAACAGCTTGACAAATACTCAGTGTTTTGTCATACACTATTTGAACTTGAACTGATTTTAAAGCTTCTCAGAGGATGAATCTTCTGACCTCTCAGCCAGCAGCAGGTTGACGTTTTCATCAAACGTCACCACAGCAGTCAGATGGATTGCCCTAAAATGTAGACATACATATCCCACTCAGGATGGATTGTAATAACTGTGATCCTTTACTTCTAGTGCAATCATCAGGTCAACATTTCCATTTATCAAATACTTTGGTTTACGTGTCCAAACACCCAACAAACTAAACACATCCCAATGTAAGCTGCACTTTGTTTTTATGGCTAAGTTCAGTTGAGTGTTGACATGCTAACATGCTAAACTAACTAAAACGTTGCCCATGGTAAACATTGCTACAATGAGCATATCAACATGCTAATGTTAGCATTTAGCTCAATTTAAAACACTACAGCCTCATTGAACATGCATGGCTAAAAACTCTACTGTGTCTTAATTCTGAACCATATACTAATTGTGTACAGTACACAAATAGTATACAGTTTATGTTGTTAGAGTACAAAATAAACACTAACTTGTTTTATAGTCAAGACTGCATTAGTACCCCCAGGGGCCCCTGAGCACTGAAGCTCATGTCCCCCAAATAACTTCAATTTTATTCTGATTGGGTAACGCTGCTGTTGGATAGAAACCTTGTAACTCATATTTTAACACACTGGGACACAGCTTATGTTATACAGATTCTTCAGACACTAGCCTACATATTTATATACTGAAATAGAGAAGTCAGTGTCCCTGATGTTTATTTTCTGACGACACTGTGTTTATAACCAGGTGTTCATCCTTACTGGATTGGGGATCTGGAGAGCATCATCATGAAGACACCAGAGCTGTATTCCAGTCATCCTCATGGAAATGGGAATTTATATGGAAACAGGAAGTCTCTGTCCCAGCAGCTGGAGTTTCCTCTCACTACCACACAGGTATTAGATTTATCTGACATTATAAGAAGAATGCATTAAAGATCACACATGGTTACCTATACATCAGTGGCGGGTGGCCAATAGAGGGCGATAGGGCACCGCCCTCCGTAGTGTTTTTGATTTTGATTTTAAAAATGAAAGAACATTAATCACTTATTTTAAGTAAATTGTGTGTTTAAATTCGCAACAACATATCATATATAAAATATAAATCATAATTTTCGGAGAAAAAATCTCCCTGCTGAGTGGCTGGGGCGACAGTCAGTGCAGCAGCCAGCCAATTACTGACAAGAGATTCGCACATAGCAACAGGAATTTATCCAATCAGCACCGTCGATTCTGATGCCTTAAGGCAAGTTTGCGGCCGCAAGTGAGAGAGTGGGATTTGTCTCTGCCACAAGGGGGCACTGCTGTAACAGTCAACAGCGTTGTGTGTAAAATGTGTAAACCTAATAAGTTATTTGTTTCCAATTTGGTTCTAAACTTGTGTTTGTGCAATATTATTTATGTTTTGTATAAGAATGCCTCAAGTTATTAATATTGGCATTAAATAATTACTATTTCACAGAGCACTGGTATCCAGCCGTTTATGTTCAATTGTTTTGGGATGGTTATTGAAACTGAGTTAATAGGCTATATGCACAGCTCCACTACTTCCTGAACTCAGTACAGCTCCTTTATTTTCCTGTCTTACATTATTGGACAAACTGATTAATCCAGGTTTGTCTGACCATTGTTGTTGTCACTAGTGAGGTCAGACACACCTGGATTAATCAGTTTGTCCAATAATTTACCCCGGTAAGAAGTGAACCATCCTCATAGGACGGAAAACCCAGGGTTAACCCTGAAGTTACCTCGATAAGAGAAAATCCAGCTTCGTAGTACAGGGCTCTGCTCTATGTGTAAAGGGCTTTGAGATGACTTTTGTTGTGATTTGGCGCTATATAGATAAAGATTGATTGATTGATATTCGTTAGCGACATTAGCCGTTAGCCACAGAGCTCCCCATACTTGTTAGCCACATTAGCCGTTAGCAGTGTTGCCAACTTGGCGACTTTCTCGCTAAATCTGGCGACTTTCCAAACCCTCTTAGCAACTTTTTTCCTCAAAAGCGACTAGCGACAAATCTAGCGACTTTTTCTGGTGTTATTGGAGACTTTTCTGGTGTTTTTGAGACTGAAGTGAAAGGACGTATAGCTCTGCAGTTACTGTCCTCAACGAGCAGCGGGTGCTGCCGTGAGCCCCTCCCCCGTCCCAAAGCACGCACAGGCAGTCAGGTTCACAGTAGCCTAGCGCAGCAGACCCAGCTGCAGTGAGAGCAGAGAGACCCACACTACTCCGCGTCCAGACTGCAAATAAATTGCGCAATTCCACCCCACATAACAGTCTTTTGATTAAATGTAATATTCTGACATTTAATAATACAGAACAAAATTGATTTAAATTTTAAAAAACAAACCAATTATCAACATAAGAATATTAATTTGTAGTTCTAAACATATTTAGGTTTTTTTGATGTTATTCCTCTCTCCTACAGCGTCCATTATAATTACACGCAAATCGAAAATTATGCAAATTAGGTGATGACGTCATTTAGCGACTTCTAGCGACTTTTAGGACAGCCAATAGCTACTTTCCTTACTGAAGAGTTGGCAACACTGGCCGTTAGCCACATTAGCTAATGAGCTAGCTACTCTCATAGCTCGTCAACTAAGTGGAAGCTACTGTGTGAGCATGTATTCACACCAAACGGTTTAGTTCAGGACTCACAGTTCAGTTTATCCTCAAACTGAATAACAGTTGTTACATTTACAAAAATAAAAATTTCAACGTCTTATTTTCCAAAGTTTTCATCAATAACACCTGCCGCTCTTCATCTCTTCACATGGCAGCAGAGTTATTGTTAGTTACTTAAAGTTCTACATGAACAGTGAAATATAAACAAACATGACCATTCATTGATAAGCAAGAAAAAAAGCATTTCTGATTGTAGTTCAATTAATTGATATGACTGATATTGCACAGCAATATTTATTTTGCTATTCTATTTATTCTTTATTTTGTGCTTAATGTATAATGTTAAATATACTTTATTAGTTAGGCTACTTGTTTAATAAAGCAGCCTCTGAGTACCTTTGCATAGTCATCAGTGAATAATCCACATCTATTTTCATTCCAGTTTAAATATTTACCATATTGGCCATGGTGAATTTTTCCACTCAATAATCAATGTTGTTGGTTTTAAAAATCCCATATTGGTCGGGCTCTACTCAACAGCTCCCCTCAGCTTTACAGAGCTTTATAGTGACTTTCAGCAAGCTTGATTCCAGATGAAAGTTAATGTTGCTCTGTAACTGCTCGATGTTTGCTGAGTTCAACATATAAACTTAAAATGTTTCTGCTCCCCCTAAGTGGCCAAAAAATCATTTAATGCAGGTTTAGGTAAGATTTTGATCCTTACAGTATTAATTTAAGTAACACAAATGAAAACTTACATCTGTGAACTCAAAATCATCATGTCCTTTACATTATGGACAATTAAACTACTACCAACAGTCTACAGCCATGCTAGTGGTTCTGTGAGGTTGTATGCAGACATCATGGTGCAATGGATGGGGGATCACCAAAGTCCTGTAAAAGATGGTATGTCAATTTATCACGTGTGTGTGTGTGTGTGTGTGTGTGTGTGTGTGTGTGTGTGTGTGTGTGTGTGTGTGTGTGTGTGTGTGTGTGTGTGTGTGTGTGTGTGTGTGCATGTGTGTTCCTGCTCCTCTTCAGCCTATTCACCGCCCGTCACGCTCTCTCAGCTCTGCCCAGCTGGTGCACTCCTGCAGCAATGTACAAGCCTTCATAATCTGTAACATTGTGTTGATGAAGGGCCACGGCAAGGTAGGAAGTACACATCAACACCAAAACTATTCATTTAATTATATGAATTGTCTCTTTTCAGCAAAGGTTGTTGCAGGTCTTTTGTCCCTCTAAAATTTGACAACAGCAGTTTTCTCACAGACCATGATAACAACTGGATAACATCTGTCGACCATGTACAGTACTGTACACTACTGTCTCTGTTAACTCCATCTGCTGCTCTTGTTTAAACTACTTTGAACTTTGACTTTCAGTTAGTTCAATTCTAGTTTTGGTTAACTTCTCTGATCTTTATACTGTGAAAAACACACTAAATTGGTAAACTGTTCCTTTGATTATGATTACGCTTATGATTGTGACTATAAGTGTTGGATGATGTTGTTCCAGGGTCTGGGCTTCAGTATAGTGGGTGGGAGGGACAGCATGTACGGACCAATGGGGATCTATGTCAAGACCATTTTCCCTGGAGGGGCAGCGGCTGCTGATGGAAGACTGCAGGAGGGTGAGGGAAACACACACACACACACACACACACACACACACACACACACACAAACACACACTGAGTAATCTAATCTTTGTCACAGTGAATGAGACTACTGTTACTGTTACACACGAATTTCCAGTTCATTCAAGGAGACGGTCAGATTTCTCAAGACACATAAACAACAAACATATCGAATCCGACAAGAGAAAAGTTTACCTCAAAGTTAACTCTGAGCATATCTTGAGTAGTAAAGACCAGTAATGACAGCAAACCTACACCTGGCTGTTAGAATGTAGTCAGTCAGACAGATTTGATAACATCTGAAATTATCCTTTAAGACTTCTGATTTTTTTGCTGTAGCTAAAATGATGTCATTTATGTAATTAAGCTGTGGCTCAACCACATGTTTAGTGTACATTCACACTGGAAAAAAATACAATATGAAATATATTTGAAGATTTATAGTAAATATACTAAAGCCCAGCAGGGGTAAAGAATTTTTTTTTTTTTTTTTTGCTCACCTCCAGTGGTTGAACTTTTGACTTTTCTGCTGATGTAGAAGTGTACTCCAGTGTGTGTCCTCCCCCCAAGATGTTGGGTGTGTTTACAGGTGAAATAGAACTAATACTTTCAACTAGAGAAGGCAGTGAAGCACAGCTGGTGAACCTGGTGTTAAACCATGCTTATAGTCATATTAAACTTAAAACATATGATTTACTTTCATTCATAAAGATATGGTAAGTGGGAAGCCATAATACTCCATATGAGTTGTGTATATGATATTCTAATGATGTGATCTCTGACTCCCTCTATGTGTCTGTGTATGTAGGTGATGAGATACTGGAGCTGAATGGAGAGTCACTGCATGGTTTGAGTCATGATGAAGCCCTGCACAAGTTCAAAGTAAGGCTGAAAGGGTTGTTCAGGATTTATAATCTTGCATGTCTCTTACATGTGAGATAAATAAATGAAGACTGTAGAATTGGGAATTGTGTATATTTTGTATCAATGGTATAGGTATATTGTAACACATTCTGTAAAGCATCCTGATGAAGGCTCTGTCCTACACATGTTGGTTGAATAAAGACATTTCTCACATCTTGGTTATTTAAAGTCTGTGTAAAGTAAGAATAAATATGTGTTCTGAGTTTGACATACCACAGAAAAGTGTGTTGTTAACCACCCTGCCAAATTTGAATGATTAAAAAAAGGTCAGCGGCTAACTCGGTGGCTAACTCAGCTAACTGGCTAACTGTAGACTGTAGTAGTAGTAGTGTGCGCTGAATGTATATATGGGTCAATGACGTATAAGGATTTTCAACAACTCAATTTTAAATAATAAAAACAAGCATATCTAATGCAGTAGTTCAAACATTCAGAATGTTGTGTACCTGACAATTCATATTACAATTTGAAAGTGATTTTAATGGTGGTTTTTCAAGATTAATTGGCACTGGCCTTAAAAAAAAGTCATTTGGTGCGACCATGATTCATCTTGAAATGTCTTATATAAATAAAAGATCATCATTTACAAAAAATGTTTTAAAAAAATGCAAATACTTTGTTTCCAAACACTTTATATTACTGAAAACTTGTAAAAAAAGATGTGAAGCGTGTTAAGTAAATTAATTTATTTCAAGATGAATCATGGTCGCACCACATGACTTTTTTTATGGCCAGTGCCAATTATTCTTGAAAAATCACTTAATTTCAAATGTATAATATGAATTGTCAGGTACACAACATTCTGAATGTTTGAACTACTGCATTAGATATGCTTGCTTTTATTATTCTACAATTGAGTTGTTCTAAATCCTTATACGTCATTGACCCTTATACCACTACAGCAGCAGGGGCGGGTTTATGCTAATCACCGCCGCGATTTTCAGACCTGCCCACTAAATTCTGAACACAGAAATTTGATTGTGAAGCCTAGCTCCACAAATCAAATCTAAATGGTTGAAATGCTTTTTACACAATTTTTAGAAATACATTTATAAACTATTTAATGTGTTTAGAAGAAAATGTCTGAATTCACTTTACACGATCTTTAAGCACCTGGTTGTCTGGCAGCAATAGTAGCAACAGTGCACTTTTCCTAAAAGCAAAGCAAGTGTCTTGGGTTCCAAGCAAAAAATGTCCACCTGCATAATTTGACTGTAGGATGTACCATCTATGAGTCAGTTAACTTTATAACCATAACTGGAAACTTTTAATTTAGTGTTCAGATGTCTGTCATTTTAAATAATAATGGGTCCTCTTCATTACATAGACAAAAAAGGCAACCTAAGATTATTTTGTCCAGCAATTTATATAAATTGTCCAATGAAATACCAGAATGCCATATTATACAACAATGCCATACAGTACAACAGCTATTCCATCCTGCATGAGACAGATCATATTTAGTTTTTGAGTGTTAGAGATAACTGATATATTCCTCTGATCATTTACACGCTGTACTTTGATGGTTGTTTACTGAAGTGCCTTATTCTGAAAGGCCTTGCTAGTATTTTGTCCACAGTGTAGTAAAAATATTAGAAAATGAACACAGGCTCTTTACTGACAGTTTGCAGTTGAAGCATGGTGAGTCATAAGAGCTTTTTAAAGAATGTAAACAAGTTAAAGTGTTCATTCTTTGCTGGTGAGGTGTTTTATGGCAGTAACAGTTGAAACACTGAAAGCTGTGTGACATATTAGAGCTGTGCTGGCAGGTATAATGGAAGTGATGAAATCAGTTGATGTGTATGTTGAAGGCTAATCACTGCAGTGAGCTTAAGTTTCAGTTAAGTAGAAAGTGCTGAAAACAGTTGATTTAAAGAGTATGAGATGGAAACAGTTGAGTAGTGGTAGAAGAAAAGCTATTTAAGTCAGTTTACATGTAAAGGGTGAAAGCAGAGGATGGTTTAGTTGAGGGTGTCCTGCAGAAACAAACTAACTAAAGTTGTATTTACTGTGTGTCCTTGAGGTCTAACAAATGTATCAAATCCATTTCCTTCCTCTTAAAACATTTGGAAAAAAGATCTTTTCATGAAACGTTTGAATCCAGCGTTGTTTCAATCCATGTAGACTAGCTTGCAGTATTCTTCTTCTCTGACTTTGTTGGAAACGCATTACAGCCACCTGTAGACAGTGTTGAGGAGTAACTAGTTCCATACAACAGCGTTACATGATTTAATGACACAATAAGTGTAATCTGTTACAGTTACTGATGAAAATGTTGATGGATACAAAGGAAGTTAAATCTGAAGTCACACCTTTTTAATATTCAACATGTTACTGAATACATATATTTCTGTTTTTAATTCTTTGAAATCAGTATTTTTTATATTTAGTAAATAAATCATGACGTGGGTTTATTTGGAGCACACATGAGCTTAAATGGAGTCACAGTACCAATAAAGCCCTCTTTATTCATCACATATCTTTATTTTATATTCTATCTACATGAACTAATGAATACATTTTACAATGAGAGATAAATGTTGCTTTATAAGAAATGATCTCTCTTATAAATCATGTCAGTATCCATGAAAAACAGCTGAACACTTACCCTAACAGCTGGAAACATTGGTTAGAACATTAGAAAAGTCATCAAAAAATCATCAAATGTAATAAGTTACATTACTTTGATGAAGTCATTGAAATAGTTACATTACTTATTACATTTTTAATAACCTATTACATTTCCAAAGTTCCCAACCCTGCCTGTAGATTAGTGGAACAGTGTGAAGCCATTGCCAGGACTGAGTATCCTCTGACCCATGTGCATGTGTGTTTATCGCGCTCATGCATGAGACAAACAAACACAGACTATCATCACAGATCATTTGTGGTTAATCAAGTTCCAACAACAGCAAGAGCGGTCAGTAGGGGCCCACAGCTCATTTCATTACAGGATCAACCTCTAGGGCCCCTTAGAGATTAGTCCTGTCCTGGTTATATCAAAGGGTCAAACCTTTTTTTTTAAAGTTTTCTTTTGTGTTTTGAAATGTCTCGCAGCAAATCAAAAAGGGCCTGCTGACGCTGGTGGTGAGGACCAGTCTACGTGTGGGGGCCCTGTGTGGCCAGGCCCAGGTAGCTCAGCTGTGCAGGTCTCGCTCCCTCAGCTCCACCACAGGCATGGCCAGGGTCAGCGCTGACATGGGAGACTACAACTACCTGAACAACACCTGCAGTAACACACTGAGCATCCAGGGACAGCCTGCTAAACCCAGGGACCGCATCATGATGGAAATGATCCTACAGAAAGGTCAGCTATGAAATGACATACAGTGAATTTCATTCTCTTCAATTTAAAATATAAACCTGTAGCAGCTCTACTCACTTAGAATATATATTTCATTTTTTTATGTAAATTTCTTTTACATAAAAAATTACTTAATTCTGTGTACATTTTGATTGCTATGCTCCATCATAGTTACATACATCTAGTCGTGTCTTTCCACTTCAGACACTCTCACCCAGGAGACCCAACTAGGGTCCTGTGTCTAGGAGCCAGTAGTCCATGGCTTAACCCTCCTGATGCACAGCCATCTTGAAGCTTTCACTGCTGCTGTCTTTTCTTTTATGTACACCAGTGATACCCAGGAGGCTGTAGTCTTTTTGCAAATAGCCCCTACTCCTCACTTCAATAAGCATGCACTATACAGGTCACTCCAGTCTGTGGTTCTCCTCCAATAGCTCCGTATATTTCCCCTATTTTCTCTTGCCGGCCTCTCGGGGCACTGTGAACTCCAGTATGACCGCCGGCTTAAGGCAGACTCATGATAGGCCACTCGAAACTTTTGATAAGTGCTGTTTGATATAAATGACAAATTATCGAGAAAAAAAAAAGAAAAAAAAAGCAGCTGGAGAATTTTGTTATGTTTTGTCACACGATGTGATTGGGTAGTCATATCGTGATGAAGATTGTAGTTTACTAGATCTAACTAGTAAACTACGTGGAACTAGATGGAATCAATAAGAAAGTTTAAAAAAAAAACAAAAAAAACTGCATTGCAGAACCAATCCAAAATCTTTAGGGCAGCCCTTCATAGTGGGGTGACGCACAGTTCACTACGGAGGAGAATGGGGGTAGAGTATCAATTTCAAGGCATGTCCTTGACAAAATGCAAGGGGCGTAGGTTTGTTAGTGGCCGTTCTCACTACCATTCTCAAAACTACTAACTACACAATTAGTAGGTGAGGAGATCTCCAATCTCTGACCATCTGGTGTCATAAGATTAGTTTTCACTGAACTACCTTCATGATATTTTGCTCTGTAGCTTTTGATAACTTGTAATATCCTTGTTTAATTAGTTCCAGTCGGGATGATGTAATGTAACTAAGCTGAAGGATAGTGTCTGGTTACCATGGAGATGACTGAAACTTTTTGCCGAAGCATAAATTGAAAACATTGTCTCTTTAAATTCTTTTGAGCAACACTCATCAAAACTGTTGAGTGACCTACCATAAATCAGATTTTAGACGTTTCAGAGAATAGCACAGTTTATTTGTTGTTCCAACCCCACCACCTGACTTGCACGCAGCTCCTAGAGCCCAGGTCTTACTTCTGGACCAGGTCCTGCCTCTCTTTGCTCTTGGCTTTGTTGTAGTGGGTTGTTGGAATGCTTCCTAAACCTGTTTGGCCAACTGCCATGGATCCCACCAACACTCCGATACACAGCCGAGATTCCACCCAGTCCACTGTGCCTTTCACTTCCTTCCAGTTCTCACCTCAGTGTCAGCCTGGGAAACTTTCAGGTTACTGGAATCCCTGTATTCCAACACCTTCTTAGGTCAAGTAACCTTAAACCAGTTTTAGTTACCAAGGACTTGGAACAAATCTGTGGTTAGCCTCTTTAAGCCCAGAAGGATCCATCTGCTTCCTGGGACTGACATTGTTGCTAATGGTTGCTTCCAGGACGCTGTCCACATCATTGTCACATTGGCGGCACTCGTTCCCTCTGCTGGCTGGAGGCCACTTAACCCACAGGTGGTGTTAAGAAAATTAAAAAATAAAAAGAAACTCAAGTAATAAGCAACAGCAGTTGTAAAATACGTTGTCATTTGTCATCATCTTTTATATTGTGTAGACTACATGACTGATGAATCAATAATGAAAACATTGTTAGTTTCAGGGCTAAAACACAGCTAGTTTTTCTCTGTTGTATTTAACTGTAATGCAAAAGCTAAATCTATTTTTAAGAGGAACTATATTCATGAGAAAAACTTGATCATAAGAAAACTTAATATGCATGTCTAATTTTTCAGAGGCTGGTGTCGGTCTGGGCATTGGACTGTGCTGTGTTCCATCTGGTGACGGATGCCCTGGGATTTACATCCATACACTCTCTCCTGGATCTGTAGCACACATGGATGGTAGACTCCGGTAATGGCTGGAAACATGCCAAGATGTTTTAAAACTATTCTAAACTGGAACTAAGAAGCCAAGCATAGGCCAGTTAGATAAAAAAAAAACAAAAAAACGGTAATGTTAGGTACATGTCGATATAATATGTGGACACTACCAATTCATTGATTGTGTATGAATTATCTGAGTTGAACAATGGATTGAATATAGGTAGCAATTTAAAAAAAAAAAAAGAACTCTCACAGTTGACACAGTTCTAAGGAAGCACCAGCTGTATTGGAAACAATCTAAAGTAATATTAAGAGATCTTTGGCTAACGTTTGTCCTCTGTGTTATTTTTTCTTTCGCCTGAACTCTCCTTCCCTACCATTAGGTGTGGGGATGAAATCATGGAGATCAACGACACTGTGGTTTACAACATGGCCCTAAATGACGTCTACACAGTCCTGAGCCAGTGCACACCAGGTCCAGTCCAGGTCATCATCAGTCGACACCCCGACCCAAAAGTATGCCACATCTCCTATTTATTTACTTTAATCAATCAATCAATCAGTCTGTATTTATATAGCGCCAGTGCCAGCACTACACTCACATTTACTGGCAGATTTATGGGCTTACAGAGTAAAGCCATTTGTCCCTCAGCTGTAATGTTGCCTCATGAGTTCAAATGTGGGCCTCTGTGCTGTTGGCATGGACTCTATCCGGCTTCTCACTTGGCGCTCTGGCTTTTGTCCAAACCTGTGTGTAAATGTGAGTATGGTTGTCTTAGTCTGTGTATGCCTCAGCTCATTAAAAGTGGGAAGCTGTTTCCTTTCAGATGTTTTCAGGATATCCTCCCAGTTGATGCTGGGATAGGTTGCAGACCCACTTGTGAAGCTGAAAGTAAAGGTGATTGATGAATGACAGCAACAGGCAGCAACTGCTTGTGATTATGCTCTCTAGCAAGTTATGTAACACCCTTAACACCATTGGTGCAGCTCAGTGGCCATCAGTGAAGGTTTATGGTTGTAGTGGTGATTTAAATAGGTTATAAATGAGGTTTTAAACAAGACTAAGAGTCTACAGACATGCTAGCAGCTCTGTGGGGCCGTACTTACTCGCAGTGGTGCTTTGAGCTGCTAATTAGCAACAAGCACTAACACTTAAGTACAGCTGTGGCTGATGGGAATGTCATTAGTTTTGCAGGTATGTGGTCAAAAGATGACCAAATAACATCAAATATCATCATCTATAAACACAAATTTGAACCTCCATAGTAATGCTAGAAGTAAAGTATTCATCATCTAAAAACATTAGTGTCTATATAAAATGTCAGGGCAATCCATCCAGTTGTTGTTGAAATATTTCAGTTTAGACTAAAGTGACACCATACCTCTAGCTTGGCTAATAACATGTTTTTGAATCTCTGGATATAAATGTCCAGTGTTCTATTACTGAATAGAGTCATCTCCAGATTTAGCATTGCACTACTATAACATTGGTCAGACTCACAATGAACAGTTTTAACAATGGATCAAAATTGATGCAGCAGAAGTACACTCCTTTTCTATTCCACACATGCCAAAATCTGATGCCTATACACACTGCTACTCAACCATTAATAGTTTGATTGATGATTTAGGTGTGTAATGTGCTTTTTCCTAACTCCACAGCGTCATACTCTTTTACTTTTCAAACTTGTACAGACGCTGACATCACTTCACACAGCTCCCTCTGGAGCTCTGGAGGTTTTTGGACTCGCAACCAAAAAAGTCTATGAAGTCTTTCAGATTATTTCTTTTTATTTCTTAAGTTTTAGGTTTACGTTTACAACATGACAAATTACATTTATCATGTATTCACAAGTAAATAAATGTGCACAATTTTAAACTAGTATCAGCCTCGGATTCCACCTAAGAGCAAACGTTTAGAATGTGAACTGTAAGTGAATGTGACCATCTAATAGGCTCTGTCTCTGTCTGAGAAGGAGTCCTCAGTGGAAAGGAAGTCCCTTATTTGCCTTACCTTAACATTCTGCTGTCTTTGACACTGTTTATTTTTTTTCCAGTTTCTTACACTTTATCTAGCATGTGGTTGGTTGTTGGTTTGCCTTTTACCTAAAACACTTTTTCTGTCCTCTGTACCCATCATCTGTGAAGTACCACATGGTTCATTTTAGACCCTGACTCATTCTGTTAACATATGACACTAATCAGGTAGATGTTTTTTTACAACATTTTTTTTTTGGGGGGGGGGGGGGGTTTCTATCAGCTGTTATGTCCTGTTACATAAACCTTGCCTGTTAAAAGATACAGTTTTACATTATTGTATAGTTTTTTTTATCAACAAACATAATAATTTGTCCAATACTTTTTGAATTCCCTACGCTGTCTGTGGCACTCAGTTCCAAGTCCATTGTTTTCTACTGAAGATTCACATATTTAAAAACAGCTCACAAATATACAGTATGCTCTTTAAAAAGGCAGTAATGGTCACTGTAGTTTTAGCAAACGTTACACAAACAGGAGGAAATAGCACTTTTTTTAAAGGATTATTTTCAGTGGTGGATGAGTGCACATTTGGTGCTGTATTGAGTATTTCTGTGTGTGGGGGGATTAGGTTCAAATAAACTACAGTGTGTTTGTCCATGTTAATGAAAGATCTCGTCACCCAGTGCAACAGTGTGACTCGTTGATTTGATATGTATGCGAGTTTCCCTGAGCATCAATATGTTTTCATTCTCAACAACAGCAGCTGATGTTATGCTCTCTGTGTGTCACAGGTATCGGAGCATCAGCTGAATGATGCAATAGCTCAAGCAGTGGAAAACAGCAAACTGAGAAAGGACAAGAGCCAGTGGAGTATCGATGGTACAATATTCCGTTTTTTTCCTTATAGAGCATGCAGTGTTAGGGTTAGGGTTAGGTATCCATAAGGTATCATAAATATGATCAAATGATGCATCATATCAAGATAATGTGTCATCTTTTCATGTTATTCCTCGAAACTGATTCATTTTTTTGTCATATTGGGAACAATATGCTGGT
This sequence comes from Scomber scombrus, assembly GCF_963691925.1. Classification (NCBI taxonomy): domain Eukaryota; kingdom Metazoa; phylum Chordata; class Actinopteri; order Scombriformes; family Scombridae; genus Scomber; species Scomber scombrus. Next base: position 1,844,139 of record NC_084970.1, on the reverse strand, counting down.
GTACAGTTTATATCTCAGACATTATATATTGTACAAACTCCTGTTTTCAAAATGCTTAATATAGCAGTACAGTTTACTCTATACCTGATGCAGAAGGGTTTTAAAAAACCCTTTTACTCCCATTACATCTATTACTGAGCCGGTACATTAGGATCAGTTCATTTTAATATGATTATAAAGTTGATATTATATTCTCTGCAGGGCTGCGTCGGCTGGACTCATGCTCTCACAGCCGGCAGAGATGCGAGCGGTGTCTGGAGCGGAGTTTCAGTCAGCTGACGGTTCAACGGGCTCAGAAGACCATGACCCGCTCCTGCAGCGACAGCACCAGCAGCCACCACCCCAACCGCTGCCTCACCATGCACAACATCCACAACACACACCACAACCCATCAGCCCGCGTCCACAGCCTGGACACAGCCAAGGTAAGTCATTGTGGAGAGCCTTCTTACCTCTATATCTGTATGTTCCAGTCTGCAGTCAGAATGTTGATGTATGAGTTTCTGTGTGTCCTCTTTTGATGTCTCACAGTTTGTGTCTGATCTGTCCCCTGCAGTCTCTGACAGAGACATGGTCTGAAAACAGACTGTCAGTACCTGTGTATCCTGATGACGACTATAACGTTCCATACAATTCTACTGCTGCCAACCTGTCCACTCAGCAGGCTCTGGATCTGGCCTTCAGGAGCAACAAGGTACCTCATCCTCTAATGACACAGTACAAACTCACATGGAGTGGCAGGTAACTCATTCATTGGACAGTTTTATGATGTCATACTCCATTAGCCCTACATGGATCCATGTGAGGAATTTAAATGAACGTGTTTATTTTCAATTAATCAATCTTTATTTATATAGCGCCAAATAACAACAAAAGTCATCTCAAGGCACTTTACACATAGAGCAGGTCTAGACTACGTACTATTTAAGTTTAATTTAAAGAGACGAGGAGAGTGGCAAGGAAAAACTCCCTTTTAACGGTAAGAAACCTCATATAAATATTAATGCTACAACCAGACAGAGATTGAGGAGAACTGTTCCACAGCTCCATGTTATCACTCATGTGTTCCTTAATGCTGCAGACATTCAGTTTAACCTCATCCTTAATATGCTAAGATGGGCTGTGATCTGGTTCTAACTTTTTTATTTATTCATACAGTTTGCAACATTACAATAATTGCATCCATTTTAATAATTATATTCAACATTAATATCACAAACTTATACACTACACGTACCTTACCTACAGAACACACCCCTCTCTCCTCCCTCCCGTATCCCCCCCTCCTTATGGAGCACACAGTTAATAGTAAGAAGTTTATAGCATAAAAATAAAAATAAAAAATGGAATAGGCCAAAGTGATGATCAGGATAACTAACTGGACATACAGAGTTACCATAGATGAGAGACTCAAAAGTCATGACAGTAGTTTTTTAACATCCTCTGCGGCTTTTTTCCACATCTCCAACGTTCTTAGCTTAGCATTATTAATACGAGCTGATGACCACTCCAGGTAGATCATCTCGAGAAGAACTTGTAGCCAATGTTTTATTGATAACCGGTGCGGTGGAAACCACCTCATAATAATGACTTTCTTTGCTGCAGTCATGCCAGCCAACCAGATTTTATATTCTATCTCAGCGATCTTGAGCCTGGAGTCATCATTTAAGAGATGAAGTGCAGGTTCCAGTGGGAGCTTCCTCCCTAACAGATCGGACACCCTATCCACAACTTTAACCCAAAATCTTTGTACATCTGGACACTCCCATAAGACATGCATCAATGTACCCATAATACCGTGACTGCAGAATGTACAGTAGGGATTGGGCGCTAAACCCAACAGATGTCTTTTACGTGGTGTTGAATAAGTCCTGTGGAAGGTTTTGTAATGGATTAACTAGTGATTTGAGTTTTTAGAAGACCCAAATACATTTTTCCACACCACCTCCCAATCAATGGTCTCTGTTCCTAGAGGTATATCTGCCTCCCGGGTAATTCTGTAGGGGTGTATGAAATGAGATTGCTATAAATGAAGGAGACTGTTTTCTTTCGGGGCACTCTTTCCATGAGAGATACTACAGGGTGAGTCCTCAATTCAGACTCCCAGGGAACCATGAGTGTGTATGTTTCCAAGTTAATACAAACAAATGTACACAACTTAAAGCAATTAAGTACTAGAAAAAAAGCTGTCCAGAGTTAAAATATGATTCAGCATAAAGTTGCAATAGTCTGAAACTAAATCATAACAAGGGTTATTTTGAAGTCCAGACACAAGTCTTCAAAAGCAGCTGACAAGTTGTTCTGTTACTGTCTAAGGTATCTGCAATGCTGACAGAGAAACTTCAATAACACACAATTTAAACATGTTACTTTTTGGGATGTTTTTCTGTTTTTGCAACATTCTTTATAATCTGCAGTGATTTAATCCTTCCATCTAACGTTAAATCAATCAATCAATCTTTATTTAGAATGCACCAAATCGCAACAAAAGTCATCTCAAGGCACTTTACACATAGAGCAGGTGTAGACCGTACTCTTTCATTTAAAGAGACCAAACTCCCCAAATGAGCAGCACTTGGTAACAGTGGCAAGAAAAAACTCCCTTTTTAAAGGGGAAGAAACAGGACTCTAAGTGGGTGGTCATCTGCCTTGACCGGTTGGAGTTGATGGAGAGAGAGAGAAAGAGCAAGAGAGAGAGACGGAAAAGGAGAAGAAGAGAAGAGAAATGCAGATTTAGTTAACACCGTTGATATCTTTTTAATAGAGGCTTGTGTGTGTGTGTGTGTGTGTGTGTGTGTGTGTGTGTGTGTGTGTGTGTGTGTGTGTGTGTGTGTGTGTGTGTGTGTGTGTGTGTGTGTGTGTGTGTGTGCGTGTGTGTGTGCGTGTGTGTGTGTGTGTGTGTGTGCAGTCCACCTCCAGTCTTCGTGCTGCTCCTCGTCGGTACTGCTGGCGTCAGGATGTGACCAGTGAGGAGGGTTATAATGGAGACTCCAGTGGCTCCAGCAGAGGATCTCCAGTCAGAGAGGATGGACTGGAGCCGTCATCACACTCCAGCTGCCAGGTACAGCTGCTCAGCTACTATACCACAGACACAATGATTGTTACACAAGCTGTAAAAAAAAAAAACACACTTGGGCCACTTCTTGCACATTTTCTTCTTTAAAAAAAAAAAAAACTGCTCTTAATGAAAGAAAGTTGAAGCACTGATATTTTGTTCTATGCACAAATTAATAGAAAAAATACTCTTCAGGTTGCAATACAGCCACTTTCATCCACATGATCTACTATCATATCTTACACAACATGAGTTATTTTACCCGTAAACTTCATAAAGTGCAGACGTGGTCATTTTTTTCTGTATATAAATAGTTATCTTTACTTGTAGATTTTCTCATCAAAACACAAGCAGATTTTACTGTTAGTCACACTAACAGTAAAATATTCATTCTATTTGTTTACATGGGCTGTAACCTATTGAATAAGTCTTTTAAAAAGAAAGGTAACATCCCCTGAAAGTCTTCTCTTTGCTGACCTCCACCCCAGACATCACTGTTGGGTGTAGTTACAAAGGCAACACAGTACATTTCTGAACCACACACAGCTCCACCCATCAGTGATGCTGCATGTGGTCAGCTGTGATCTCCAGAGAGGGCAGCAAAACACTGCTGTTCATTTCCTCTTTAAACCCAAACTCAGTCACACCTGACTGCTTCTGTCAAATCTGAGACCTGAATTCAACACCACACCGTGCTGTCTCTCTTGCTCTGGGCAACACATGACATTAAAGATGCAGGCAGAGCAGCAACTCACCATTATTTTCATTATCGGTTAATTTGTCAGTTTATATCTCGATTAATTGATTTGTTATTTGGTCTATAAAATGGTGAAAATTTGGTGTTTTCCTGAAGCTCATGATATACAGTCTGCTGTCATAGAGGACTAAACACCAGAAACCTTTGAGAGAATTGAGACATTTCTTTCTTTAAAAAAAATGATTCAAATCAATGAATCTACCATCAAAATAGTTGGTGATTAATATACCACTACTGCAGCTTATTCTGTTGTTCTGTAGAGTATTGACCTTCCTCTGTCTAAGAACTGCAGCTCAGATTAACCTTTTTTTGGTTATTAAACAAGTTCACTTCCTGTTTAAGTATGTAGGCAGCTTAATCTGCATCTCAGGCTGTGTTTTTCACTTCCACTTTAAGTTCCTTCTCTATTACACATAAGAAGAGACGGAGGAGGGACTTCTACCTACCTGCTGTCTCCAAGTACCAGTCATGCTTGCACTAACCATGTTTCTCTCAGTGTTAACACCTAACAGTCTCCTTTCCTTCCACTGCCTGCAGTTCTTCAGCAGTATATACAAGGCCTTGAGAAAGACCCTGAGGTTACTCTTAAGGAACGTATGTGAAGTGATGTGTGCTTTCAGTGTGTTGCTAGTGAAAGCATGCTGCCTGCCGTCTGCTTTTTATGACACATCAGAGAGAATGAGGTGATGGTTTTCATCACAGTTCGACTTTTCTTTGGGTGTTTTTGGTGCCACTTTTTAATAAGAGCCCTTTATTTATAGAGAGTTTATAAGTTGTAATGGTTAATGGATCTTTTAATGATGCTTTAGATAAGTTAAAAGCCAACTTAGAAAACATTTACGTCAGCAGACTTAATGAGTTATTGTGAGAGCAGCTGACTCAAAACTTCTTAATAATGGCTCATTTCTGGTTAAGTTGGTAAGGCATTAGTTTTAATTCATAACGGGTACTTAAACAGAAAGAGGTACTGCTTCTTTTTTTTTTTTTTTTTAAACCAACATTTATTTTATTGTGTGTCCACTTTCAGACTTTTATTTTTACTATATGGCTACAAGAATACAGACACACACTTTTTAAACTTTTTATCCGGGCCTTTAATTCATATGAGGGCAAATCTTAATGCATGCCGTGAGATTTTAGACCACAGTGAGTTTCCATCTTTATGCTCTGCAGTTTTTGGAAGGCTCCTTCCTGTTTCAGCATGACAGCATTCTAATGCTGCTGGGAGCAAATCTAATGGCAGCAAATCTGTGTAGCAACACACAGGCTGAAAGCAGAAGAGTGTGGACTCTTACATCTGCAGAATATTGCCCACAGTGTTGAGCTGTGTCACATATAATGAATGAATATAATAATGTTCAGGTGTCTGTATACTTTTTGCCACGTATTGTATGTGTATGATATATGTGTGTGTGTGCGTGTGTGTGTGTGTGTGTGTGTGTGTGTGTGTGTGTGTGTGTTCGTGTGTGTGTGTGTCAAAAGCCTTGAAAACCCTTTAAGCCATCATAGGAATTTAGTCCATATCACAATTCCCAACCTATATTGGTGTTTGCCAGCCTGCTTATTATGCATCATGCATGCTTTTTGTGTGTGTGCATGCCAGTGTGTACATGTATGCCCTGTGCTTGTTGCTGGTTAGGTCATGGGCTTCTCACTGACTGAATTAAAGGTTGTTAACACAGCAGCAGTGGTGAGGAGTGTTTGAGCGGAAGGAGGGTACACGATTGCACCTCTGTGTGGTTGCTGCGAAAGAAGCTGTCGTGACACAATACTTCCTGTTTGTGTAGCAGGAAGCAGAACGAATAAGAGAACAGTCAGTGGGGAGCAGAGAAGATTTCCCTGCAGCCTGCAGAGAGGACAGACTACACACAGGTAGGAACACCTTCCATTCAAACACCTGAATGCTACTTGAGAAGCAGCTGGTTAATGAGACAATTATTCCAGATATGTAAAGTAACAGGAAGCTGAACCTGTTGTGTGGTCATTAGGGTTCAAGTGGAATCTAACTGAAGTTGCATTTCCTGTTTCAAACTGTTTTTTTTATGTGTCAGTCAATTTTACTCAATGAATATGTGATGATGGCCCTCAGATGAGACTGCATCAGTGTTCCCTGCAACGCTGCCAGCTTTACATCAGAGGTTCGATTTTAAAAGTTAAAATTGAGTTAATTGGTTTCAGTTGCAATTTTACTACTTGTGTATATATAATGTAAAGCTGGACATAGTGAGGTGTGGCTGATGTTAAGACAGACTCGAGGTGTTAGGACAGTGCCTTGTGTGGTGGTGTGCTGCGACTGAATGTGTGAATGAGAACCACAAACAGTTCTGCGCAATTGCATTTAAATGATTGAGTACCTCAATTCAAACTGTAACATTTCAGTTTCAGACAGTTGACAGATTAATATGATCATACAGTATTGTAATATATATTCAGCATCTATGTTTATTGTACAAACACGTGTCAAACATTTGAATGTAAGCCACGGTTGCTAACTGTGCTGTTTGGTGCTGGGCAGCTAGTCTATAGTGAATTTATCAGAGCTTTTTCACTGAGAACAGACAGAAAACAACGAGCTAAATGATGCTAAAATGCTCCACAGAGCTGAGAGGAGCTACAGAGTTGATGATAATTCTCTCTGGGTTCCTCACTCTATAGAACATAGATATACAGCACCAGTCCCACGTTGGGACACACCTTCCCATTCACTTAAATGAATGTCCAAACTTTATAATGGTACTATATATGTATAGATACATGGACTCAACATGTTTGACCATATCCAACTTCTCTCCTCTGTGTGGTGACAGGTGAGTCATCAGCTGCACTCTGCTCACAACCAAAGAGAGGAGCTCTGAGGAGGCAGGCACGGATCGAACAGCATAACCAAGAACAGCTTCAGGATCCCTGGGTCCGCCTTTCAGACGGCTCCCCCGAAGAGCCACCTAAGGTCCACCACAACCATCACCAACATCTCCACCTGCACCGCACACAGCCTGCCGCCATGGCTGATGAAGAGAACACCCCCGAGCTCAACAGCACCGCCACAGATGTGATTTCAGATCCTCCGTCTGATCTGACCCATGACACCCAATGTGAGACCCCCCCAGAAGCGAAGAAGGGGCCCCCGGTAGCACCCAAGCCTGCCTGGTTTCGCCAGAGTCTGAAAAAACTTCGGAATGATCAGGACCATAAGAAGACAGCTAAACCTGCAGAGCAGAGGTCCAGTGTGGGCAGAAACTTTGGAATCAAATCTGCCTCGTCTGGAGGGAACCTGTCCATCAAACAGAAGATCCACTCATTTGAGACTTTTTCCACTCCAGAAAGTACAGAGAAGGGGGACAACAGAAGGCCTGTTGCCCCCTCCACTTCCCTTCCTGTGGTGGAGAAGGAGTCCAGGAATCACACCTCCCTACCTGCAGAGTATGGGAAGAGCAAAAATGAAATGCCCAAAGAGATCCAAGCAAGCCAGTCTGCATCTGCTGGAGAGACAGACAGCACACCTGCTGTCACCTGCTCCTCTCCTCAAGCTTCTTCTCAAACAACAGCCACCTTCTCTGAAGCTGAACCATCCACCAAATCCCAAGGAGATCCCCCACCTTCTGACACCACCAGCCCTGATCCACAGTCAGAGATGAATGATTCTCATTCAGCTCCAGTCCACAATGACATAAATATCTCACCGTCTAAACAGGAACCTGAGCAAGAAAGCAGCTCCACAGAGTCCAAGGTCTTACCCTGCGCTGGTCTCACCTCTGTGACATCCAATCAGGCTGAAGGGGAAAGTCCTTCAGAGGCGACAGAAGATGGAACAGAAGGGGATGGAAGCCAGAGCCAAGAAAAACTGCTCAGTCCCACCCCAACTGCTCCTTCTTCCACAGGAGGCCTGGAGGGGGAAACTTTAGAAAAAATCCTTGCCTTCAGTAATCAGGTATTTGTACTAACTATGAAAATACACTTACAATATATTTAAGTATATATTAAACACAATCATGCATGACTGCCTGTCTTAGTTGATATGGTACTTTAGTGGTGTAAATTCTAATAATATAGCCAATAGTTACCTGAAATGCAGTGGAACTGGGGGCGGGGGGGTCCAGGCCTGGGTTTAGGGTCTAGTGGAGTGTAGATTTTCAGATGATTCACTGGGAGACACTTAAATAAACCATGACAAGGTATCTGGATAAAAAGATGTCTGGTAATGACAGTTGGTAGGTGTCCCACTGATTTCTACAGATCCACACATATACACAGATCCACACATATACACAGATCCACACATATACACAGATCCACAGCTCTACATTCTGCACATTTGAAACTGAAGAAGGTGAAGAGTTTTCACAACACACTTTCTACATGCTGCAACACTTTCTGTTCATGACTTTCAACACAGTGTAATTATCAGCTGTAACACGTATACAGTATTTTGACACATTACACGGCGGGCAACATGATCTCTTTATCTATGTGCATTCATTTACCTAAAATGTGTTCATTCACAGGATTCAGTTTTACTAAAGTCCCCAGAGGTTACACCCCTCTGGGAGCTGATGTAGATTAGGTGACTGCATGTGCATTTGAATGTCTGCTCAGGCTGTATGCTGTCGTTTTGCTGTTGAATGTTTTCAGTATTTATGTGTTCATTTCATTGATTCATTGTTTAATAGTATTCTTATTAGATCAGTCCAGACTGAAATATCTCGACTAATACTTGATGGATTGTCATAAAAATTTCAGCAAACATAGCAGCAGACAAATGTAAAAGTTCATTTTTGAAATCATTTGTTATATTCATAAACTGTGACTTATTGTATCCTTGATGTTTCTGAGGATATTTTTTAAATGTCCTCTTTTTAAATGTATTATTCTATTTGAATGTGTTGTTTTGTTGCAGGTATCACAAGCATTGATGCGCTCCCTGCCCACGTCCTCCAGCCACGGTAACCCTCGGCCCAAACACACCTCCGCTGTGGATGATAACAACCCTCAGGACTGTGACTCCGCCCTGGACACTGACAGAGCATTCTCTGTCAGGTAAGACTTCCACACAGATGCACATAGAAATGAATGTGATCTATTCTACCAGCAGAAGTATCTGCTTTATATTCATCAGGAAGTGGAGGTTGAAGTTGAAAAAAAAAAATTGCTTCCTGTTTTATCAGAGAAGCAGTTAACGACTTCTTGTGGTTAAAACAGGCAGAGTAAAGTGTGGGGATGTACTGATGATCACATGTGTATAATGACATTAAATCCTCATCTTTCCTCTCTTTAAACACAGCCTGGCCACACTGAGGGAGTGTACCATTGAGCGAGGGGAGGGGGGGGCTCACGACGACGCAGCAGGCACCTCTACTTGCGCTCACTCCGTCATCTCAGCCATCCCGTCAGAGGAAATACAGAGGATGATCCAGGAAGTTAAAGATCTGGATGAAGACACACTAAAGGTAAAATAAATTAAAATGTTTTTAAAAAACTCACCAGCTTTATTCTAGTTTGACCAAATCAACACATTTTTCTAAACAAGATATAAAACCATGGAGATTATGATCATCACTAGCACTCAACAATGATGAAAAAACACAATATCACATTCTCAGCTTGTATTTAAACAGTAGTTAGATGTTAATTAAATAGTAATGTACAAGAATCCAATTTAAAATGTTATTTTACAGTCAGAGAAGCATTAAGATTATATTTTAATTCAGCGCTGCAGTCAGAATTCATCCCAACAATACCCACCCCCCACCAGGGTCGCTGGTTCAATTCCCCGGACCGGCATGACAAATCTGGGTGGGGAAAGTGAAGAAGCAGCACTTGCCCCTCCCTCATTACCACCACTGAGGTGCCTTTGAGCAAGGCCCTTTACCCCACCTGCTCCAGTGGAGCTGCTCAGTGGCCAGCAGATCAGACTGTGGTTGCACTGGGCAGCTTCCAGGTGTGAATGTGTGGAACTGTGTGGATGTGATCAGGACATTGCATATAAAATATCCACCAGCTGTTAGTTTTTATTGTAGGGTGTGACTTTCTTTGGTGGCTCTGTATGAAACTAAAATGAACAGGCAGGGCAGCTTTATTATAGAGCTCATTTCATTACATGGAAACTCATTGTGGTTTACATCTAAAAACACATAAAAATATCAAGCGCATGTGAGAGGAGATATAAAAGATTATAAAAATAATAGAAAGAAACAAAATATATTTATATATACAATACCACAATATCCACACGCACACACACGCACACACACACACACACACACACACACAGAGGCCTGAGAGCTCTGTTGCATGTTTAGTCAGAGTAACGTTATGATTATCTTGTATCAGCTGAATTCTATTACTGAAGTCTTTCTATTAAACGTTTAGATTCTTCAGTGAAAAGAGCATTGCTGTAATATAGTGTTCAAATCAGGTTTATGCATTCATTCTCTCTATAATGAATGTACACTCATTTCTTAGAATTAGCGATATGAATCTTTTTTTACTTTTGATATATTTCTCTGGTGATAGAATGATGATCTTGTAATATTTGTAATATAAATTGAGATGGGCGTCCAGGTTTCAGACCTGCTCACTGACTTAAAGTATGAGTTGATTTGGGTTTGCAGTCAGAGCGAGGTCGCCTTGTGTTTGTGCACATTACACACACACACATAAATAATATACAACATGTTTTAATTGGTGATCTTCAGAGGTGGTTTTGAACTTTGAACAGAGGCAGGCTAGCTGTTTCCCCCTGCTTCCAGTCTTTATGCTAAGCTAAGCTAATTTAATTGTGTCCTGACTCTAGCTCCATACTTTACACACAATGACTATGGGTTAGGGTTAGGGTCCATCTGAAAATTTCACTCTAAAACAGGAAATCAATAAGTGTGTTGTTAATTATATTGAACCTTTTATCTCTTTATATCTCATAATTAAAATGCATACCCATAATCCAGGTCACAAATGTTTTCATCAGTTCATAGAAAGATGATTGATGGATCACAGTCACCATATTGATCTGGTTACAGCAGTGTGTGTGTGGGTGTAAATCCTCTGCCACCTGCTGGTAGAGGACAGTCTGGACATCTACTGAATCTATAGGTAATCCAAAAGGCCTTCAAGAAATAGTAGACACTAATATTTAACAGAGCTCCTGTGTTATGTACACGCTATACTGTCAGTTAGCTCAGGGGTTTATAATTGTGTGTGTGTGTGTGTGTGTGTGTGTGTGTGTGTGTGTGTGGCCTGAGGGAAAGCGTCACGTCTCCAGGTCAAATGGAAATCTCAGTTACAAGTCAAATATGTGACCATGTGGGAGCCATCATGTGCTCAACATCTGCTGTGTATTAAGTATCACACTGCGCTCCTTCTGTGAATACAGATGATGTGAAATCACACAGAGCCTCAGTGAAAAGATGAGTGCACTGTACTGTACACACTGCAAGGACACACATTCTAAAACTATCTCCAGGTGCTTCATACCGTCAATGTTCCACACTTCCTGTGAGGTCATATTTTAGATTGAGTCTGTTTGACCCCCTTTCCTGTCAATTATAGACTACTCTACCTAAAAATGTTAGAGATATGGGCTCTGTGAACATGTTTCAATTTAAATGTTTAATCTGGCTTTTATTACGTGTATTTTTTAACTAAATTTGACTAAATGAATATTTGTCTAATTAAAATTGTATTTATTTGCAGTTTTTAAAAATTGTTTTTATGTAAAAGACTTGGAGCTAAATCCCTTATATGAAAAGTGCTCTATACATGTATTATTTTACTTACTTACTTACTTATTTACTCCCCTGATCACACAGAGAATAAATGAACTAACTGTTTCAT